>NC_140442.1:12929101-12984101 GCF_963576455.1 Neolamprologus multifasciatus | reverse complement strand
GTCTGTCAACCATATTCTTATAACCAATTCCTGATAGACTTTTGCCCTATAAAAGAAAAGCATAAAGGCTGAGGAGTTTGTAAAGTTAGAAAGGCAAGGCTGGGATGGATAGGACATGTGCAGAGGGAGGATAGTGGATATACTGGAGAAAGGATGTTGAAGAGGAAAAGAGGACGACCACAGAGGTTCATGGATGTAATGAAGTATGACATGCAGTGGATTGGTGTGATAAAAGAGGATGTTAGGGATGCGGTGCGATAGAAGCAAATGATCTGCTGTGGTGACCCCTAAAGCAAGCAGCCAAAAGAAGAAGTGATGCTTTATTGTACAGGATTTACATTTTCAAAATGGTCAAGAGAAAAGAGAAAAATAAAAAGGTTGTTGTTCATTCATTATATTAACTAGCAATTTCACACCACTGCCTTCAGAGCTGTGCTGTGCATGTTTTAAAGACATTGCTAGACCACTGTAATCAATGAAGTCACAAGTTGGTTTGCAGGACAAATCATGTGATGACACTATTCCTCAATCATCTTTTTCTGCGTTATATTATAAACTGGATATAGATACAACTTGTGGGCCACTACTGTGTATATATAGTGTTAGTTAAATATCTGTGTAGGTTTGCAATCATCCATGTCATGAGAGTCTTGAGTGCTTTAAAAAGCAAACACCTCCAAAGGGGCCAACCCCCACTAGGAGTTAAATACCTGAGATTCTCCACCATTTTTTTTTTATAACTAAAGAAGCTCTGAAGGAAACCAGCAAATGTTTACCACCAATGCTTAAACATTGCTTGTACTGTTAATTATATATTTCAAAGAAACACATCAGATTAATATTAATTTAGTCTTTGCTCTTGTTTCAGTATTTTGCTTTACAGGGATGTCGCATATCATATTATCCCTGCTAATGCCAGCAGCTATTTTAATAACCTCCAAGAAAACGAAGTACTTTGCAAAACATGCAAGAAAAATGTTCCCGCTAAAACTGAAAATAACAAACTTGTTTCACCACTTGAGACAAAAACACTGTTCCAGGCAACCAGGCTACAAAAGGGGGAGAAACTAGCTAGAGATAAGCGACTCACACTTAAACAAATGCTCCACTGAGTACCACTGGAATGCTCGCTAGTTGTGCTCCATATACCAGGGAAAGAGGGCGGTGGATATAAATTCCTTGCTACTTTTGTGTTTACGTTTGACTTGACTGTGTCATCGGATATATTGCTGTATCACTACTACTGCACTATAAACCCGCTGCAGCTGGCACCTTGTTTAAGAAAATTCACACTTCAAATTAGGTAGTCTGACATCAATGACAGTAGCTCATTGGAAAAAAAAAAACTTTTACACTACTGAGGTTACATTGCTCAGTAGATTAAATATTTTTCTTCCAAATTTTCTGGAAATATTGTAATATAATTTTGAAGCTATACCCCACTCCTATAGCTTTATTTTAGAAACCCACAAATCTCTGCACAACATATGAAGTATTTTAGCATTTGCTGTGGTCAGAGCAACACTACCAGTGAGCAAAAGGACAAGGAAGAGTTGTTTTGGCTAAAATCAGAAGTCACAGCCTTTTAGAGTCCTCCTCCTCTTCTGTTGACTGAGTCTAGCTGTCAATTAAAATGGACTCATGGTAAGTCTACAGTGCACCGTGGAACAACAATACAGTGAGAAACTTTGTTCTTATACAGATACAAACACACACAAGGCAACAACGTCCTACAGACTCTTCAGTGGTCTGCTTACTCTTCAGTCTGCTTACTTATTTTATTTTTTAATAAAAAATAATTGTTTTAAATAAACTTATTCCAAAGTTACGATGAAACAATAGTAAAATGCATATTATAAATTATTGTAATATTCTCCCCCGGGTCTGTTAGACTAACACACTCGAAGGATACAAATATAATTGGTTGAGACTCTTATCTGAAGTTCCCATAGCACCTCAATACAAATTGTATCCCTGCTTGTTCTACCTCTGGGAAGATAAAAGACAACCCTCAGGACCTTGCTAAGAAAATATTTATTCCTAAATTATTCAGTGCATCTCATTGAAGAGGTTACACAAACGTGTGTATCACAAATTCACAAATACATGTGTGTGTGTACTCGTGCACACACCTACATTGATACAAGTGGTTATAATAAAGAGTGGTGGTGTTTAAAACTGGTGGGAGGATTACATAAAAAAAAAAAAAAAAAGCTAGGCCCAGTACAGCATCATTACAGAACATTCTCCCACTGAAGAGGCCAAAGGTATGTGACACAAGACTAGCTGCCTTTTCTTCCACGTTCCTAACACACACACACACACACACTGACCCACTGTCACTCTATAAACAGACAGTAATGCATGCAGCTATGGAGCCAATTTACAGTATTATGCGATTAGCTACTGATATAACTATTATATAAGAGACATGAATTACAATAGAACTTAAATTACATGTAGTTAAAGGAAGTGAAGAAGTGAAAAAAAGTGAGGTAGTTTCTTTCTTCATCTCTTCCCATTGTTGCTAAATTTGTCATCCCAGTTCTCTTGTGCTACATTGTTACCCTAATTGTGACAGCTAATTGGGAAATGGGGCCAGGAGACACTTAAGGTTGTGCGACAGAGAGGCAGGGAGGGAGAGAGAGAGAGAGAGCTATCAAGTAGATGACTGAATAGAAAACTGTGAGGATGAAATATTCTATGAATTACGAAGAAAAGGTGTATAATCAGGTACTGTATCCCCCTCTTTTCAAACTCGCTGTATCATCTTCTAATTAAAGAATTCATAAAATAAGAAATAAGTCAAGGCTGGAGTCATTTTCTCCTCTTCTGAGAGGAAGAGTCTGCTCATTTCGTCACTGCCTACACGAAGACTGATTGAATTCATTATCAGCACTCGGAGCAAAAAATTAAGGGAGACAATCAAAGGAGGGCAGACTAATGTCTCCTGCAAAATTAATCAGACCTCTTTGACACCCAGCTGTGCTGCAGAGGTGAGACAGGGAGAATACAGAGAAGTGTGGGGCGTGCATGAGTGCATGTATAAAGGAGGATTAGAGGAAAACTTTATTAGGCGACGTAAAAAATTATTTCTTTCTGCGCACTAAACAAATCAATGTTTCCCCTCACCATAACAGCAACAATCGAAACAAGGTCGATGCATCTAGATGGCAGATTGATTCAAATTATGGGACATTCATTCATCTCTGCTCACTCTGTTCTCCTCTGTCACACACACACACCTACGCACACAAACATTGTAATGACATGCAAAGGGGGCAATTTGAAACTAACACCAGCTGATTAGAACCAGGGGGAATCACGCACAATCAGAAGCCAGGAAGCCATCATCTGTTCCCTCTCACCCTCCCCTCTCTCATTCCTTCTCACTTCCTCTTCAACATAGCAACTTGTCACAGGCCTAAAAATTTTTTTAATAAATGCATAAATGCCCAGATCACATGAACGCTGAATCTGCCATTTACTGCATTTGTGAGGACTGTAAGGACCTATCACATGATGAGAGCCGACAGAAGCTGCCAGAGCTGCTGATGTTATTAGGGAAGAATGTTAAGAAAGTGGATACTGTGTGGACTGACTAGTGGCAAACATGCCATTTGCCTTTCTCTTTCTTAATAATGAGGGTGCATAAGCAAAGAATGAGTTTCAATCAGTTGGAGGGCAACTGATACCTGAAGTAATTAGTGTACTAGGACCAAATATTTTGGCTCCAGTGTGATCTCCAGTGTAGCTGAGTGCACTGAATGATTATTAACATGGGATCCAGACCGTACACCTCAGACGGGACCTTGACTAAATCATTTCTTGGGGGAAATCCCCTTGCTGGCCAAATGATGTCTCTACAGTGTGGTCACGAAACTCAGACTGTTTAACAGGGATTTTTCTTTTTACATCGACCACATGAATCAAGGTACAATCAGGGTAAAATGAAATCTTTAGACAATTAAGTTAACTAAAATTTTAAAAAAAATCTGTGATTGTAGCAGTGGTGCTGGATTTGAATATATCTGGGTACCTGTCAGAGGGTATTCTGGTTGTTTATGCTATGCCATCCTGGGTTTTTCTCCTATGCCAGTCAATTTGGTGCTAAGGCTGGTCACAGCTTATCAGAAATCATTTTTTGGGTGTTAGAACTAATGAGACAGTTGCCATATTGGAAATAGGACACACATCTAAGAGAATGCATTCCAAACTTCATCACATTTCACTAGAAGAAAGTAAATTCCATTTAAACGTCACACTTAAAATTAGACAACTGAATGTTTTGACTTCTTGCATATACTCAGATAGGATGGGAAGTTTTATCATTTGATTTAAAAAGAAGTTAAGACTTCAAAGCATCAAAGCCCTACAGTACAGTGGCATTCCCAGCAATTATCAAGAGACTGTGAAGTACAAGGACTCTAAAGACTAACTGAAGAGCTACTGTAAACCTGAAACACAGTAAACTGCAAACAACAATACAAAGCATGCGCTTATGTCAGAGGTATATGCTTTGAGCAGATGCCAATGGCCAGTTCGCAGTTTCGCATACTTAAAGCCTTACTAATGCTGCAGAAGGCACATCATGTGCTCTCAGTGGAAGCCAAGGTAAAAATCAAATCTCAGAATACCATATGAATGCGTGTGTCCTTTCCAAGTTCTCTTGAAGGGAGAAAACTTTAACATTATGAGCAGAAAGAAAAAGTTTGTAGACTTCAAAAACAGCTCCTCCATTCTTTTGTTATGGAAGCGTGCACACTCAAGTGTTGTGCATCACTCATGTCAAACACAGGCATCGATATAAAATAGAACAGAGATGTTCTTCCTATCACAATGTGCTTTGGTTGCAACAACTCCTGACAGTTTCAGCGCTTTTATGTCACAGATAATGATGTTGCTGTGCCACACAAGCAGTTTACCTTTTCTAAAATTTTGAAATGTAGTGAAACAACTCAGTGCAGGTTTAGACGCTTGTATTAAATGTCATCCAAATTTTTGAATAAGTTTTATTTTTATTGTGAACATAAACAGTGGAAAGGCTTTCGTGCAGATCTACAGTCATGGTCATTAGTCCAAAAAGACTCATGTCAGGAACTATGTAAACACTGAAAATAAACTGTTGCAAAAAAGCCTATAAATCATACATCGCCTCTTGCCAACAGTAGCCTACTTTCCATCCTCTGTCATGTAAACATGCTCCTGGTAAGATGGGAATAAAAAGGGGAATTTATGATTTGTACTATACTCTTATTAACTTGCAGCGCGGAGGGTAAATATCAGCAGTTCCTGTGTGCTGTATTTGTGAACTCAGTCAGGGTTTGCAACAATTCAATGATAATTGCCTTGCATGCTACACAGAAATAAAAGGGTTTGTCAGGTTGGAGATGCCCCCTACTGTAAATATTAGTCACAAAAAGGCACTTTGGCAAATTTCAGTATAACAGAGCAGACATGAGGTTTTTTTAAGACTCTTTTGGGGTCCATAATTGTCTCTAAGGGGTCTCAGATTGAGTAGGAAAAACCAAGCCCTCTACAAACAATTACTTTATCTTTTCCTCACCTTTAAACTGAAATGTCCCCTTCTGTCTCCGCCAGACAAATAACATACACACCAGAGACCAACTATTTACTGTGTTTGTTTGCTTTTCTGTCATCTGCAGCTAGTGTGACCCCCTCATCCACCTCAGCATCAGCCATTCAACTAACTCAGTGCAGACACTGGTTACCACAGCAACCGAGACCAGACTTATTTGCTAGCTTTATTTCTTTTACCAGCAAAAGATCCTTTTCCTTTTGTGGAGGAAAGGGATGCATTTCCCACATATCCCTCAAAATATGATTTTAGCTTTCAAATTGAAAAATAGAAAATGTTGAATCTGAGAAAATCTTTCATTGTATTTTAGGTTACGTCACTGGCTGGATGTATAGGAAATTAGCATTTTTTGCACATCAGTTTGAAAGCTTGCAGGAGATTCTATAATAATAAAGAAACAAATAAATACAATGAAAAATATGTGTTGTACTGTGCAAGCATCCTACTGCTACAGAACTACCTGTAACACTCCAGTTTCTCCACATTCCAAAACAGAAAGAAAATACCTAAACATAAACTGAAACTGCAAATTTCCCATTTAAGCTTCCCACAGTGTCAGTCAACTAAGTGCTTGATTAATTTGAAAATAACATGTAGGTGGCATTGTTTTGCCACAGATTTTTTTTTTTTGGTTTTGTTTTTGATGCTGATTCATGGGTGCGAACTTGAGATACATGTACATTCTGAGATATAGATGGATATAGATATAGATAAAGGTCTTTTGAATTCTACAAAAAAAAAGAAGAAAGTTTACAGTGGCATAGCAGCAAATCTGCTGCATTACTCATTTTCTATCCAAATGGCAAAATTTGGCTGCGTGGAAATGTTCTCACCTAAAGGAACATTCAAACCATCTGGGTATCCATGCAGCATTACTGACTTTCTGCCCATAAGTACAACTGGCTTGGGGCTCAGAAGAGCACTGTGGCTGCCTGTTGAGCTGGCCTTGTGGGTGTAGTGTAGCCAATCCTACTGAAAGTAGCAGCATTTGCCACAGATGCATAGAGTAAGAGCGACCACAGGCATGTTAACTCTAGTTCATGGCCCATCAATGCAAGACCATTGTGTCCATTGACACAGTACGAACTGAAATTTTCTGTCTCTGTGTCTCTTTCTGTCTGTGTAATTACAGCTTCACCCTCCACAGTAATTAGGGACTATTTCAACAAGGATGTGGAATGTCTCCATCTATTTTTCCTTCTCTTCATCTCTTCTTCTTCTTCACTGGCAACACTTTAACGCTTTCTTTTTCGAAAATAAACAAAATCCTTCCATATTCTTTTACATTTTCTTTCTATCCTCTACATTCGGGAGAGTAGCCATGCTAACAGGGTGACTTCAAATCAACCTTAATGATCAGTGATTGTCATGAAGCATGTTTGAGTCACTGGAGTGTAGCTTTGGATTTAGCAGTCAGCATCGCCAGTCTATGCCCTTGGAAAAAAAAAAAAAAAGGCAATGATGAGTAAAAGAAAAGAGAATGTCTCTAAACCATCCGCCCCCAGACGTGCAGAGAAGGTGGGTGTGTGGAGCAATAGTCCTCTCTCAGCATCGCAGTCAAAGGCACAGGGAACAAATCTGCTGTTCCAAAGGCAATGAATGTTATGATATCTCCTGCAGTGCATAATGCAATCTTTTCAAGGCCCTAGGCACCGCAGGAATAAACTTGTTGAAACACTATATTCTGGGGGCAGATGTTCAGAAGCACAAGTCATTTTAAACTCCTTTAAATTGCATTTTATAAGACAAGTGGTGCCTTATTTGACAAGCAACAAGGAAAAAGGCAAATAAAACAATATATGGCATTTTCACTTATGCAACTCCAGACAACTTCTTATTGTAAGACCACACAGCACTGTATATACATCAAAGAGGCTGGTTTACACTAGATCCTTTCTGGGGCTTTTAGTAAGCATTTCATTAGCTCTACATCTCCTTTTATTCCCTTTCTGAAATAAACATGTCCATATTTGAAAAAAAAAAATACTATCCTTCTATCGCTATTCCTCCCTCTCACACGCCTTCTCTAGCCCTTCACCAACTGCAAGTCTTTTAGCACAATGATATGACAGAAACACATAAGAATAATGGCACGTTGTTGCTAAGAGACCACCTGTTCAGATCTCCCACATGAGATTGTGGTGAAACTGTAGTTCTCTTATCATCACCAGAGTAACATTCATTTGAGTGTAGTGAATGTCACGACAATATTGCAACTGAGAGAGAAACCTATTACATAACAAGATGTCTTTTAGGCAGAGAAACTGCATTTCAGATGAGGGTTTTTTTCTTTAATCAGACATACTGCAGCCACTATCAGGCAACCACAAAATGAAGATCAAATAACAAGAGCGCACTGCAGAACGCGCTTGATCCACTTAACGTCAAACGACTATTTTGCCGCATTCATAACAGACATTTGAGAAAATGGCATCTACTGGCTTCCGGGCTGTGTTGACATTTAGGGAGTGGTGTTCCATGGGAAAACGGTGCTGTCCTGAGGGCTAGTGGTGATGAGCCACACCCTTTTATTTCCTTACCTGTCAGGGTGTGTTCAAAACCTGCACTGCATTGTATCGGGGGCAGAACACGCAATACTTTCTGTGACAAAGGGTGAAGAAATACAAGAAAAAGTTACATTCTTCCACGGGGCATTTAGCTTTCATGTAAACGTCCATGTTATTTGTTCTTCAGGAGAGCAGCATATAATGTTAGCAGTTAAGATGTTGCACTATTGACTGGCTTAGCACACAGCTCTGTTCTTTCGAAGCTGCATTCAGGCCTGCTCTAATCTGTTTATTCACTTCATCTTGTCCTCCCCTCCTCCCCGAGCCAGGTCAGTCTGAGACTTCATCCAGCGGCATGCTAAGAGGCTTGATCTAGGCCACCACCTTTTCACAGGCAGCCGGTGGCATGACCAGCTGGTGGAGATGACAGCGGTGCAGATACAGACGTTCTCAAACAGGCAAGCGCTGAGTGTCAGTCTTAAGTATCTGTCTCCCTGTGTCAGCACAGGAATGACTATATACCAGTCACCACGTCTGGAACTGCCCGTCTACGTGAGGGAGGAGAATTGAAGTGAGTCATGGAGGATCATGCAGGGATTGCTGGGTTTACAGAGTTGACTCCCTTGTTGATTAAGATAAAGTCATCTCTGGAAAGTAAGGAGTGTCTCTGCCCTTTGCTGAAGGAACAATACTCAGAGTGAGATGCAGAATCCCCACTCTTGCTCTCACCGTGCCTACAGTTCCAGCCCTGTTAAACACACACTCTCAACTGGGCTAACATGACTCACAGCAGCGCAGTTACCCCCCTCACCTCCCTAGTGATTACTCGGTATCTGCCCAGCTGCTGACTACAATGACTTTACAGTCTCTGCATATTTTTTTTAAACATTTTCTCTTCCTCAGGAGTTGTTTGCTTGCAAATCAGACAAACACAACTATTGTCTGCTGTCTGATATGTACAGACCAGAGAGATAAGCAGGGTTACAAGGTTTTGGAAGTTAAAGCAATTATTTTTGTGTTTATCGCTTGGAGCTGCACAAACCTATTCATGTTCAATCGCCACAGGTAATTAGCACAAAAAAGGTCTAACATGAAAAACAACAACTTGAGATTCCAAGTTTGACTCTTACTCAGCAAAACACAAAGAAATATTCAGTCATTGTGTATTTCTTTCCAAGCCAGTGATCATACGGTGGATGAAGTTTCCATTTACCTCTGTGCACTTTCAGGCATCAATTTTCTATCATTTTAATCTAATCCTGTAACAGAAGCCATGACTTGTACTGTTTCATCAGTTTGGCTGAAAATCCCCTGAAATTAAAGATGACAGTCTGCATTTCAGCCTCAGACAATGTGTAATTTTGCATCTTAACTCATAACAGTAGATTTAAGTGCTGAAGCATGCTGATTACTCCATTATTTTGAGTGTAAACTATGGTTAATAAAATTTGTTATTACTGATCCAGCTCAATTTTTTGTCTTGATTAAACAATGATTGTGCCACATATACAGTCAATGGAATAATTATTTGACCCCCTGCTGAATTAGGAAGTTTGCTCACTTTCAAGAAATGATAAGTCTCCAATTTTCATAGCAGTTTCCTTTAAATGGGGGGAGACAGAATACCAAGCAAAAATCTAGAAAAAAAACCCACATTAAATTAAATAAATGCTATAAACTGACTTCTCTGTCATTTAGTGAAATAACCATTTGATCTCCAAGCAACAGATGACATAGTACTTGGTGGTCACTGGGTTTTCACATGTTTCAGGATGGCTTTTGGCCCACTCCTCTTTATAGAAACTCTCCAAATCCTTTAAGGTTCTTCAAAGATTTTCTACTGAGGAGGACTGAGGTCTGGTAACTTGCTAGGCCAGTCCATGATTATGATGTGCTTCTAAGCAAGCCACTCCTTTGTTGCCTTGGCAGTGTGTTTCGATTGTTGTCATGCTGGAAGACCCAGCCACGAAGCAACAGCCCCAAAGCATAATGTTTTCACCTCCTTAAAGTTGGTGTTCTCTGGGTCATACACAGCACTTTCTTCCAAGCCTTCTATGAATCATTCAGATGTTCACTTGAAAGTTAAAATGGTCCTAAACATGTGCCTTCTTGAGATGGGAGACCTTATGGGTGCTGCAAGATATTAGTCCACTAGGCGTAATGTGTTTCCAGTGGTGTTCTTGGTGATTGTGGTCCCAACTGCCTTCTGTGTCTGCCGGCTTTCTCAAGATCCTCCTCACCTTGTGAGGCAATATCTTCAGACTGAGGGCAATTGACGGTCATTTTATATTTCTTACATTTCCAAATAATCACAGCAAAACTTGTCACCTTCTCACCAAGCTTCTTGTTGATGGTCTTTAAGACCATTGCGACCTTGTGCAGGTTTACAGTCTTGTTCTTAATATCCTTTGAGATCTCTTTGCTCTTGCCCATGCTGGCAGAGATGTTGGACTGGAAGAAGCTGATTCAGAGGACAGGTCAGCTTTATACTCATAAAAAGTTTAGATCATTTATCGATTAATTGTAATCTGTGTACCACAAAAATAGCACATAGTTAATCTGTATATTAGGAGACATAATTCTTGGTGGGTTGCACTGGATCAAATACTTGCTTTTTCCTGGATTTTTGGATGATATTCTGTTTCTCACAAAATTAAACTACTATAAAAATTTGAAACTGCATTTCTTTGTGAAAATTAAAGGTCTTAGCACGGGATCAAATAATAATGTCTTAAAAACATGCAAATGTGTCTGTTAACATATACCCAAAGCTAGTCTTAATCATCTTGTAGAGAGACAGACAATATCTAGAGTTGTGTTTCAAGGATGACCAGAATAAAGACAATAACACACAATAACACAGATACTTGTGGAATAATTTCTGACTGTTAACTCAGTTCATCATTGCAGCTCTACTGCATTAACAACACGCAGTATATAGTAAAAGACTCATGTTTCTCCCCTCACTGAGATATGGGTCACACTGAACTCTTGAAATATTAAAGAACAGTACGAATTGCTTTTATGTTGCAAGGTTTGGTGAAAAAAGCATGACAAAGTGCCAAAGAAGCAGTAACTATAGATAACACACACTCTCTGACCTCCTGGCTTTTGCCACTGGGTCAGTTCCCCAGTGTTGGAAGTGGGACTGTTTCTCCACTCTACTGCCCATCAGTGTTGGGCTGTCAGGGCTTTGACAGGATGCCTTCACCCCAGAGACAGAGACTCACTGCTGGGCTTTTACTTGAATGAGCACCAAAATCTGCAGAGGGGTCTGTTCTCCCCAAAGAACTTGGGAATCTGGAGCATTTCTTTCTTCCCCCTTTTATGGAGGGACTGATTTACCAACATTTGCAGGAAATAAGCACTTGTATAAACCCCATATGATAAAGGGCATTCGGGTAAACTTGGAACCAGTGCTGAGAACATTTACTTCAATTTATGGCTCTAAGAACCACTAGATGTCAGCTCATTTCTGATAACTCAATTCCCTATAGGTATCAGAACAGCTCGTCTCGTCATGCTTTGCATGGAAACAGCTAGCAATAGAGTATATTTAGGTTATTACACATATCAATATCTAGATATATATACAGATATAAGATAGAGACCACCTCAAGCAGGCCTAAGTCATTAAGGAAACCCAAGAATATTACAGAACAGACACAGGAGCAAGCCATCATACGGTGAGATTATGTTGACATTCCATTACTGGCTGCAACTCTAAACCATGGCAAAGGTTGTTAAACAAAGCCTGCAGTGAGGTTTAATAAATTATAAAGCAATCAGCACGAAAACAAGTGCTTGATTAGGGCATTAGCTCTTTTAAGTTATTCATCAACCACTTCTATAATCAAATGAGCATTCCAGCCATGTATACACCAACAGGAGAAAGCACTGGTAGATGATAAATGGCAAATCTCCTTATTATTCTGTCATTAGGTGCTCTTCTTTAGTATACAGCTGTGAATCCAACCCATTGCTGTTTCTACAAAAAATAATTTGAAGACAAGTTTTGCATTAAAAATACTGAGACATGAAAAAAGCTAAAAAAAAAATAAATGGTGGGCTTAGATGGTGCAATCCCTTCCATTCATTTTTACCTAGAATGTGTCTTTCCCAGAATTGAGGCTTTGCAATCAAACGCAGTTCACATGGAGATTTTAGAAGAACAGGTTTGAAGAGGCAAATATTTACTTGTTGCAACAGGATGCTTAGGCTTTTGTGCCACTCAAGCACCGACTTCTGGAATGCAGTATGTTAATGTTTCAGCAGGCTGTGCTCAATAACCAGTAGTTAACCAAAGAACAGCTCACACTACCTTCAAGCAGACCACTATAGGTGTAGGCTACTCATGCAACAGGCCAAGGAGCAGGAATAGCAAGAGTGAGTGACTTTGATTTTGCAGTTTTGATGGAAAGGTGTTGCCTTAAGTTGTGGTGGAACGCAAAAGTACAGGGAGGCGGAAAATACATTATTTTGATCAAGTGAAAAATAAAAAAATAATAATAATAGTAACCTGCTGAGCTTCCTTAAGGGATCATCGTTGATTTAAAAAAAAATGGGTTTTGAATGCATCTTGACCAAAACTATAGAAAGATCAAATTCATTTTGCCGCTGCAGTGCTTACTTTGCGGCTAAAAATACATGCTCGTATACACCTCCGAACTTTATTAATTAGTTGAACCTTACCTTGTAGACATTTTCCGTCAAACGGTGAACCTCGTCTGTGCGAGACATGGTGAAATCTTCAGCCAGGACCATAAACGTTGTTTTTTTGTTTTTTGACTTTAAACGTGTATCCGCGGAGAGAAAGGGGGAAAAGAAAAGAAAAAACAGGGGAGAGACGGGTAAATGCACGAGTGCGAGCTAACAACAGGCGAGATAAAAGACCGAGAGACTCTGCGCTCCCGAAACCCACTAACTAAACACACCTTCCCTCTCCACAGCTGACAGTCCGATGCTGCCTTTACGGTCTACTCGGAAGTTCGGATTTTTGTTGGGCTTCCTTTATTTTATTTTATTTTATTTTATTTTATTTTATTTTATTTTATTTTATTTTTTTCGCAATCTCTTAAACACTGTGTGCGATGCGAAGATTTAAACAAAAGAAGTATAACATAGTATAACATTTTACAGCTTTTGTTTACAAGTTTACAAGTAAAATCTAATACATTCGGACGTATAGATTAGGGGTAAACAAGAATGAGAAAATATGAAGGGAGGGCTTTTATCCCCCAAAAGTATGAAATTTAAAAACCCAAACCAACTATTAAAGGCTGTCATGGTAGCCTACGTTATCATGGCAATAAAAGTTACATAACGAAATTTCTACTACGTTGCGCGACGTGTTTTTGTTATACTAAACGGTTAAAATCATTATTTCCCACGGTAATAGAACGCAGCACCATCTTGTCAAAATGCAGATTTAGAGCCCGCCCCCTAAATCTCAAATTCGTTCTCGTAGCCACAAATTCCATGTATTTTAAAATATGTGTTTGTCTATTCATATCGCTCCAGTGTTTACAATGATAAGCTTGGTAGAGTTACGCACAATAGGACCTAGCATATACCTTAACCTATAAACATATATGACTAAGCATGAACAGCTGGTTAAAGTAGTGGGATCATCCTGCCAGTTTATCTCCATGCGCACCAGTAATCAGTAATAAATGATAGAGTCTCAGTGTGGTGCATTTAAGCCATATTCCTCCAATTAAAGCCATTATACACCATGTAAATATGCCTCAAGTATGCCTACTATTACATGAGGCTTTAGGGAAGTCGCACTGTAACTGTTACACCATAGGTGCTGTTTTTCCTCATAGGATAATTTGTGTTAGCTGCATTGTACATGCTAATTAGTGTCTAATTGCTGCTTAGTGTCAGATTGTAAATACTATATTTTCTTCCTTGTCTAAACATCACCCACATATTAGCAACATGAGATTTTGATTTTCTTTCAACAAGTACACACTTCACTAAGGGCACTCTAAATGAAGACACCTGTTATGTGGAGTGAAGTGTAGAAAAACACAAGTGAGGAGTGCCCCCTTCTGGAGAATGTATGGTGCACATTTTGACTGGTATTTATTTTTTTTATTTTTTTTATTTTATAAAAATTACAAGAAAGACAAAAAATAATCAGTTGTGGACAAATAAAGACAGGACAGCATTTTGTTCCCACAGCTCAATTTAATATGTAAGACAGCTGCAAATAATGTGTAAGACATCTAAAACCTCCTGTTATTCTACAATAACAGCTACAATGCAACACTGCTCTTCCTAACCAAATCAGACACAGAGAAATAGAATATTTCACTTTATGCATGACTTAAGTGGAGCGGTGAACCAAGTACAGACAGTGCTGATCCTGTAAATTGTGTGAAGATGCACTGATGTGTGCAGGTCACGTGTTCACATACCAAGTCCCAGAAAAAAAGAAATCCACCTCTTTATGCAGCTTAACACTGGATACAGACCACACATTCAGTCTACTAGGCTGCCAACAGCTCTCTGTCTGGCTTGTTCTTTGCTTCTCGCCTCTCTAGAAAACACAAAATCAAAATAAAATAGTGTGACATCAAACACTAATTTATGGTTGTTTAAGGAATGATTTGTTGAGTGAAAGATTAGATGTACCTGGCTCTGCTTTAGCTGCTTCTGAGATCTCTGGTATTGGTTCACTGGGGACCTCTGGAAGTGCTACGTCTTCTTCCTGTTTCAGAAAGAGAGATTACGAAAGCCAGTTGACATATTTAGTTCCTGAAAAGCTGAAAAATTTGTTTTTAATTAATTAATTAATTAATTTTAATTTTAGTTTAGGTGCATAATATATTGGACAAAGACAGTTTTTGACATTTTGGCTCTGCACATCAGATCAAAGGATTTTAGATTTTTTTAGAAATCAATTTGTGATTGAAGTACAGTCTTTCAGCTTTAATTCAAGTAGCTTCAGCAAACAGTATGCCATTAACTAGGAATTACATCCATTTTTTATGCACAAACCTTCATTTTCCTAGGCTCAAAATTAGTCACATAAACTAACATAATTTTTTAATATAAGGATTGTTTCTAATACTTGTCTAAAAAGCCATTGCAGCAAAGACTGCCTGAAGTCTAGAACCCACGGACATCAACAAAATGCTTTGTTTCTTTCCTTTAGATCCTCTGCTGTGGCATGTTCTGCATCCAGGTTTGCATTTAATAACTGTAAAGCTATGTTGTGGTGGGATCAGGTCACACGTTTGGCCATTGAAGGATATCTCATTTCTTTGCCTTTAGAAACTCTTGTGCTGCTTTTGTAGTAAGCTTGGACATATATGCTCGAGTCATTATCTATGTGCTGGAGTCAGTTTTGCAGTATATGCCTGCATCTGAGCAGAGTGCAGCGCTGTACACTTCAGAAATATTCCTACTACCTCAATCAGCAGGCACATCATCAATTAACACTAGTGGCCCAGATCCACTGACACCCCTACATGGCATAACATTGTCTCCTTTTCGTATGTCTGATAGATTTATTGTGTTCTTTTAGCCTGAAGGCCTTTCTCAGTTTCACTGATATTTCTTTGGGCCTCATATTAAACCTTATAAAAATCTTTTAAAAATCCACTGTGGTGGTGTTCAGAGGCAAAACTGCAAAAAATTGTTTTCTTTGCTCAATAAATTATGTTGTTTTTTTCCCAGATGATTCTATTGATTTTCAGATATATTCATTTTAATTGCCCCTCCTACCGACATTTTCTGGGAGGTCTCATGTTGTTTCTATGCATTACCTCTTTAATTTTTTTTTGTTTTTGTTTTTTTTGGCATTTACACCGTACTTCACAGTTTCCAAAACACTATAGCTCCTTCAAAATAAAATAATATTCCTCTTTTTTTTCTAAAATCAATTTCTGCTTCTTGTTGCTTCAGGTAATTTTTATTTTTTCATCTTAAAACAACTTGTTAATCTTTATAATGTGCTTTCTACTCAGGAGTTGTTTTTTGTTTGTTTCCTGTAAAAATAACCTACAGAGAAATTTGAGTGCTCTTTGCACTGGTGTAATTCATGCAGTATTTGGGTTTGTGTAACTGATTTCATTGTACAATAGTGAGAAGTGGGTGTGGGAGGATATTTTTGTATGCATTTAAAAATTGTCTTTAAGAAGAAACACATTTCATTCAGCTTCAAATACAATAATATCCACTGCGCTACAATTTTATTTGCATAATTGTGTCAAACTGATTCTTAAAACTAGTCTTTGTTCAAATGTGAAACATAGTAATTTACAGCATGTAGTTTGACAGACATGTGAATGTGTAATTTAGGATAATAATTACATCATAAAAGAATAATCTTCTGAGGTTTTAATCACAATGAATTAACCAAATTCATACCCACAGTTGTTTTATATTCACTGTTATTATGCTACATTTATATTGTAATTAGCTTAAAAATTACAGTTTGCAACACAGTTTTCTTCTCTGCAAAAACCAGATTTCTATAGATTTAAGATTAAATGGCAACGTTCAGTTTAGGTGTGATATCCCTGCATGACTCAACCGTGAATCACAGCTTTAACCACATAATTGCTCAAGTGGAAGCACTCAGTGGCCAGCAGTTGAATGCTGCGGTCACGCTCGGAGCCTCGGTGAGCGTAACTATTAGATGAAGTGGGGCGATAACAGCAAAAGAGCATGCATGCTTTGGAAATATTTTTAGTAATAACAAAGGTTTAAAATGCAGTGTAACACCCACCTGAGTGATAGCTTCCAGCTCTGCTAAGACAGCATCCTCATCCTCTTGTGTCAGGACTCCAGCCAACATTTCATCTATTTGCTACAGGTGCATAAATGAAGCAATAAATTAAAAACAAACAAACTAAATCGTTGATTTAAAAATTCTCTTAAAGTGATATGTATCATCCCAGAACATACACTACAATATGAAGGAAATAATTACTATTGGACATGTAGTTTAATCAGACCTCAGCTGATTTTTGGCATACATGCAGTACCGGTATTAATAATAGTTCTGTGCAGGTATATTTGATAAACATCAATAAGGCATTTTACCCTTTGATAGTCAGTCGATTCCTGTGTCTCATCCAGGATTCTCTCCACATCTTCTATTGACATGATCTGTCAATGTTACATTATACACTCATGTTTATAACTCTTAAGGTGGTATTAAAATATTTTGAAAATGCATAGTACAGGAAAAACAATGGAAAGCACTACCTCATGCATGCTCTTCAGACAGTCGTTGCCAACTTTAAGTCCCTCAATGACTTTCATTTCAATTTGCATGAACTCAATGTCTTGAACCTGTTGACAAACAATTACATTGTAGAAATAGTTACATGAAATATAAATAAACAAAACAACAAATCAAATAGTATTTGTCCCTTTTATTTTCTCATAAAATAGTGATTAAAGAGAGACTGAGTTAAAAACAAACACTTTACGTTACACTATTTTTTGGTTTGGATTAGCATGAAATATAGTAACAAATCACAAGTAATCACAAAACAGTATTGTATCACAAATGACTCTTCAAATGAATTTAAGGCCACAATGGACTTCTCAACTTTGGACCAATTTGCATTTAAGCAATCATATTATTAACAGTTATTTTGGAAACTGTTAAATACTGCAGAATTGAACTGGTCCACTCTCCCTTGGCACTGAATATCGAAGCCTGGTGGACTGATGTTATGAAACTTACCATGCGCTCGAGGTTTGAAATCTGATTTTCAGTCTTTTCTAGTAACTGATCCTGATACCGTTTTTTCTTAAGAAGCAACAGTGCTTTTCTGCAATAACAAATGAAAACACAAAGCATCATATAGCAAAGATTATCTTTTGTTTACAGTACGAATACAGTGTGTACCGCTGCATGCCGAATAAAGTAAATTGAATTACAAAAGAGAAAACGGACTCTGTGCAGGAGTCATTAACTTGGGAAATTTTAAGTAGCATTATCCATATTTAAGTAAACCATACATTTGTTTACATTGTTGCCAGTATTCACAGTGTAACTACATGCTGGTAGATATTGTGTAAGATCGAGACTTGTGCTTACTCCTTCTTGCCATCTTGTAGCAACTGCTTTGCTAGACGTCGCTCTTTCTCCAGCTGCAAGGTGATTCTCTTTTGGTACTGCTTCAGCTTGTCTCTCTGCTGCTTCAGTTGCTGGACAAAATCCCCAAAGAGAAAATTTTAAAAAACAATAACAACAACAACAACAACAACAATATAATATACACATTCCTTGCCATTTTATTGGGTACACCTTGCTAGCCATGAGTTAGATAAATATGTTGGTTCATACTGACATGACAGCATCACACAGTTGCAGCAGATCTGCACCACCCGTTACACCAAATCACTGTGGTGACTGTGAAGGCCATTTGAGTACAGTGGCTTCATTGCCACGATCAAACAAACAGTTTGAGTTGATCTGAGCTTTTGACATGGCGCATTATTCTGCTGGAACTAGCCATGAGAACAAGGATAGACTGTGCTTAGAGTCATGGACATAGTCAGCTACAATACTCAGGGAGGATGCAGCATTTAAATGTTGCCCATTTGGTAAAAGATGGGCAGAGTAGATCAATGCTTTCATGTCGTTTACAAATTCTGACCCTACTATCTCAGTGTCTATGGTGCAATTTTGGTGAGCTCATGTGAACTGTAACCTAATTTTCCTGTTCTTAGCTGCTGTACCTCACCTGCTTCAAGGTTTGCGATGTTGTTTGAAACTTGCAGAAGATATGTTTTTCTGCATACCTTGATGGTAATGAGTAGTAGTTACTGTTATCTACTCATCAGCTCAAAGGAGTCTGCTCATTTGCTTATGAACTCTGTCATCATCAGGTCATTTTGAGAGAACTGGCTTTAGGAATGTAACAGCAAATCTGCCTCCATAGAAGACGATCTCTTGCATCCTCTTCCGCTATCCTTCCATATATCCATAATTGTGGTATTTCTCTCCGCCTCCTGCCTGACAGCTTCATCTTTTACATCCTTTGCTACCATGTAATTGGCTGATTAGATATTAGATATTTGCCTTAAGCAGCAGTTAAACAGGAGTACCCAATATTTTTTTATCTACTAAAAAAGTAACGAAGAAATAGACACAAAAACACAAGGAAGAGGTCCATAAACTGATGTCGCATATTATAAATAAATGTACTCATTCAGTAGAAATGTTATGAAACCAATACGACTATTCTGTGCTAAACGGAGGAGGGGAATACAGTTCTCACGAGATACGAGTCGCAGAGAAACCCAACAGTAAGCACGTCGGGTGATATTAATGCATCTCGCCGTGTGACCACAGCACAAGACCGTGCAACCGCTAACACTAGCCCGATAACGGGGATGCTATAACCGCTATCAGCTCACCAAAATGGCTTTGTCCTGCTCCGTTACACGAGAAGGTCGACTCTTTCTCCCAAAGACGTTTCCCATTATTCAGCCACATCCCCGCCACATTCTCCCGTATCAACACAAAAAATATCACTTTTTGCTAAACATTTTGTACGATAGTAAATAGCCTAAAATGGCTAACAGGCTAACTGACTACACCATGCCCTCAGTTCTTTTTGTTTTCCGCGTTTCCTACGGCAAGCAAGGCAGGACGTATAATCCGAAGCGTTACATGACTTGATTATTAGAGCTCGTTGTTCTGATATTCATTCCTGTTATATTGTGATATGGTACGGGCGGTAACAGCTGCGCCTATTACTAGGATAATATGAATTCAACTGCAGATTTTATAGGGTGCACATGTTAAACACTGTCGCCGGACTGTTGGTACCTTGGAGAGCTTCCGCCTCTCCGGGGGTTCCAGGATCAGCACCATGGAGAGCAATCAAGAAACGTTTCCTCTAAAAATGGCAGATTTTGCTCAACATAAAGGAAGGAAATTAACAGACATCTCTTGTATTATTTCACATTAGTAAGGTTTAGCAATGTGATAAGAGGACAGCATTCTAAATGACTCAATATTGTGCAAAAGTCTTGGAAACAGAGACAACTCTTATTTCTTTTTAGTTTACTTCCAAGGAGCCAGACTAAGTTTTTCATTAGAGTTCGCTGTTGTGTCTACACATAAGAGACATTTCGTGAAGTGCACATTTTAAACTGTACCTTTAGATACTTTTGTTACACCAGTATGTTGCGAAAAACATTTAGTTCCCATTTCTTTAGTTGAATCTACAAAAAATATCAAAGATAAAACGGTTAAACAGACATAAAACTGTATTCTTGCACCAAAATGATTCTCAGCTATTAGACAAAAAATGTGATATACCAAGGTGTATATTTATTGTGTCAGGTTATGCCAGATTACATGAGAACTAGGCTGAAAATCATTGGCAACAGGCCTCATGGAGTGATGAACCCAAATGTGAAATTTAGGTCAATATGTATGGAGAAGGTCAGGCAAGTGGTGCAATAGTTAGCATCCATCTGTCAAACATAGAGGCTCTATCATGATCCAGGGCTACATTTCAGCTTTTCAGCCAGTGTTGGTTGTTGGGCATCTTGTCAAATGTTGATATTGTTGGAATTATGAATATAGATAAGTACCGTCAGATTTTGATCCAACATGCAATACTATCTGGAAAGGATCTGGTTGCCTGCAGCTTTATTTTTCAGCATGAAAATGATCGCAAACACAGCAAACACATACCTAGATAGAAAACACACAATGGAACAGTATCAGTCATGGACTGGGCTCCCCAGTGCCCGGACCTTAACATCACTGAAGCAGCGTGAGATCAGTTTGACAGAGAACAGAACAAAACGTAGCCATAATACAAAGAAATGATCTGAAGACTACTTAAAGAAATGACAAGAAAGCTTACCTAAGAGAGTTAAGGCTGTGCTGAAGATTAAAGGTGGCCATAGCAAATATTGACTTTTAAAGTTGTTAGCACTGTACAAACTATATATTTTTTTTACTAATTACTAGTTTATTTGTGTTTTGTGGTAGATTGAGTTTAATGTCTTGGCTGTTGTAACATAGACATCCCCGAATGTAATTTTTCTTACTCATAACACTACCCTTTTTCTGTGATTCATAAATGATATGCAGAATAAAGTGTGCTGGGCTGAGGGACATGCTTTGGAAAATAACTGTACTTCAAAAAGACATATTTTATGTGTATGCCATCAACTATAGGTGAAGAATAGTATTTCAATAGATAGAAAAAAAAATCAGTATTGCTTGACGATGTGAAGGGAACTGTAGGAACAAGATGAAAGGCATTTGGTTCAATCCAACCTTACCTATTAGAGCTTTGGAAAAACAAGACTTAATCCCTACTATAGCGTAATCCCTGTGATCTGCACTTTTTGTTTTGATCAGCGGCTGCCCAGCCAATTAAGTCAACAGCTTGCAAAGAGTTTATTGGTTTATTTCAGTTCAACTTATAGCACTACATAGACTTACAGGTGCACTGCAGGACACAGCGGCCTCTCTGATCAAAGTGTTACAGAAAACATTTCTGACCACACTTTTCACCAACACTGACTACAGCCAGAAATGTATCAGGTTAGGGATCTCTGACGCAGTTTATTCTATTCCCAAGGTGCATAGAGAAGAATAAGATTCTGAAGTGGTCAAAGTCTTGTAGCATAAAGAACAATTTTATTATATTGAAGTGAAACAGGTGAATACTTCAAGGACACTGGTTCGCAGTTGTGTGTTGTGCATTTTTTTATTTTTGAGAAGTCTGCTCTTTTGAAGAGCTGACAGAGAACCATGCCTCTAAGACTCCCATTGCCCCATGCTATATCTCCAGGTACAGGTTATCACACCAAATCCCAGCCACACTAATGAAATTACTGCAGCAGGTCTTTCTAAGCCATCAGTGGAGAGCTAATAAGTAAACAATGGATCAACAAGTCTGAATATAGCATTTAATCATGAGACTTTCTGTATACATTAGCAAACATGAAAAAAAAACAGACATAACACAGATTTATTTAATAAAGTGGAGAATGTTCCTTGCATATTCAGTTTATTCTTTAAAAGCTAACTAGTAGCATTGAGTTCTGCATTCCAAAGTTTCTTTATAATTACTTGTATGGCCAATTTTGCTTTAATAGTGATAACAGTCAGTTATTATTTTATCATCTATGCCCACCTGACTTTTTGTTAAAGGCATCTTTGGCTAATGAAAACAAAACTATAATACTTGGTATTTGTTTTATTAACTCATTCATATTTTCCCATATCCTTTCAAACTGCACCCTTGGAAATTACAAAAAGGACAAAAAAGAAAAGATATTGCTGCCAAACAGAAGGGATAAAGCAAAAAAAAAAAAATAATAATAATAATAATTAAAAAAAAAAAAATCAAATGCCATGATGGAAGTCAGCCACTTTTACATCAAAATACTGACCGATGATTATATCCATGCACACCACCAGAATACTGAAAAGAGTTCAAAGACTGTGGATTTTGGTTCATAGAAAAGCTTACATTTGAGCAACAGTATTTCCATAAACCATGATAACGACAACAACAACAGCCTTCAGATGAAACTGAACAGTCCTCTATATTAAAAACTTTCCGTGCTTTCCAGGGACTGCATTAGTGTGTCAGTGAGGCAACTACCTCATATTGCCTGCTTTAATGTCTCAGATTGGGACGGCGGGCTGTCACTCCTGCAAACAGAGTTATACCGTGACGACAGCCTTGTCGGTTGAAGCTTAGCATCTCAGATGAAGCACTGAAAGGGATTCAGTAGACAGCAGGCTACACCTGAAAATCAGTCCCAAAGTGTCTAATCTGGGCATCAGTCATGGATAGATAGGTAGCTCTCATGCTGGGTGAATACTGCCAGAGAAATACATGAGAAAAAAAATCAGTTTAGAACATATGCACTTTAAAAAAGCACCTTTGATTAGCATATGACATATTAATATGTTATTAACTGATCTAAGCTTGCAGAACACCTGTTTTAATTATAAGCTAGTCTTTAATCAAGAGTTTGTGGAATCAGGGGATGGTACTATAATGATGCGAGAAGTTAAAAAGCAGGAGGGCATAACAAGTTAGAATAAGTTACACTCACATGCAACACTCTGTGGGTTAAACAGTGCCAGGAAGTCAAAGCTGAGGTACTATGGAGCTTTAAAAGGGTCCCTGAGCTTTGAGATACAAGTTATAAACATTTTGCATAGCAACCATCATTAGAAAGGTTTGCAGGGGGGAAAACATACAAAAATCAAGCAAATTAAGTCAGACAAGAGTGAAACAATAAGTCAAAGAATGGACATTTTAAAAAGGTGGGTAGAAAACATTGGTTAATATTCAATATTTAGATGTCTTATTGAGAAACTGATTATATAAAAGATAAGAAAATCACAGAAAAGTCACAGAAAATTAAATAAATTAAATAACAACAGAAAAACAAACGTGCTGCAAATATGTTTTCCAAAATAGCAAACATTTAAATAACAGGAACAAATAACACATCTTGATGCATGCTGAAAATGTGATTTATAGAGGAAAGAATAGGTTTGAGCATAGTCCACGTTCACGCTCTCACACCTCAAACGGTGTTTCAAGTCTTTGGCACACTGTGAAAGCTGTTGAAGCACTGAGTCAGCCACACAAGCAGAAAACTTAATATAAAAGAAAATCAACCAACAGAGACTTTAACTGTGGATTTACAAGTGTTCTATCTATTATTTATCATTTAGCCCCAGCATTGGATGCACACCATGCACTTCTAGACTATGAGGCCCCTACTTTAAAAATAGATACATGATGTGAGATTGAGCTGGCAGTATTGCTTGTTTCATCTTTAGATCTCTAATCTGACCCAAACTATTCCTTTTTGAGATCCAGAAATACAGTCCAGTGAAAACAGCCAAATGTAAAAAGGATATATGACTGTAGTTATAGATTAGTAATGCACTAAAAATGAACACACTTCAGTCAACAGCCAGTAGATGTCAGTCTTCCATCATTTACAGAGCAACATAACTCCCTTCACTAAATGTTGATAGTGTGAGGTTGTGTGCGGTGTATCAACATTGCTACATTTCTGGCACATGCTTCTTGTTAGTACTGTAGTGGGGCTGAGGCCAACTATGCCATCACTGCCATTAAACTAGGGACACTAGAGCCCCGTAGGGCCAACGCACCGAGGGAGGCGGGGATCCTCTCCCTATCAGTGGTACATTCTCATACCGAGGGGTTCCTCCAAACAGCATGGACTGATTCCTGTGAAACAAGGGGAAAGACATTAGACAGAGGTGAAACTCATGCATTAATAAAACAAGAATAAATAAGCAGCGTCATCATTTGCTATTAAACTTACATGTATTCAGGGGGTGACATTACACTAGAAGTTGACTGAGGAGGTGGATGAAGGCTGGCCTGGCTGCCAAGGCTTGTGGTATAGCTACAGAAACTGTGCGTGTTGGACCTTCGGGGGTTATAGGATATCCGACGAGCTTGGGGGTTGAATGGATCCTCCTCATCTATGTCATCGTACTCCTTTTCCCTGCATGAAAGTGTACACCCGCGCACAGAGACAGAAAGAGAGAGTGCATGCGTTAACACTTTGCAGAAGTGCACTGTAGGCATTACTAATGGGGTAACGGGGTCGCTCAGCACTGACCTGCTGCCCATTAGTGTCCACACTCGGAAAATTACACACAGCATGGCAGAGAGTGCGCAGGCAGCCAGAAGAGAAAACAAAGAGAGGTAGAGGAGCCCTTCCACCCCATCATAGCACACACCCATGAGGGTATCAAGATAGTCCTAGAAGGATATATACATGCACACAGTCAATACGGTGAGTCACTAGCGGACATACTGTATTACTTTTGACAAATGACACCTGTGCAAATAATATTAAACTCCTTAAAAAGGCCAGATTATGTCTATGTTTAGACCATGAACAATGTTACAACTGAATCTGAAATTGAACCACCTCTCTGAGGAGGGCAGTAGGGCTGCAGGATTTCACAGCAGAGGTACCAAAAGGCAGAACTGAGACACGCAGACAAGCTCATGTTACTCTGATGATATGCATTACACAGATGCATTCTCATTTCGCATTGCTCGTTATATTTGACTAACAAGCTCTGAGAAACAGTCTTTGAATTTGTCTGGCATGTGTACTCAGTTACTGCATAAGCCTATATTTGCGGATCCTCATTACCGATGTTCATTACACATAACTATGGAATGTTTGTAGCCCTCCATTAACCATCATTTTGAGTTATTCCCTAATCTGAACCTGATCTAACAATAAGGCAGCCCTAATATCTTAGCTTATCTTTATGGATTTGTTTAATCTCTGGTAGGAAGGATTTAATAGAATTACCAGAGATCCAAAAACCTGCTTCTTGGGTTCCCATTACCACAGCAGACTCGTATCACAGCAGATGAGATGCTATTTTCATTAAATGATAAAACTCTGACAAAATGAAACCTGCAAAAGCCATTTCATTCCTTTTTCAGTCTGGAAAAACTGGAGGCGGCAAATAGTCGGTCTGTTACATACGCGGTGACTGACAATTTGAGTGGTGTATATAAATGTCAGCATATGTGAAGTACATAGAGATAACGTTCGGAAAAATCAGTCAAGCTGGCCCTCTGAGTGGCTTTGAGCTACGCTACAAAGGAGTCCCATTAAAAAGTGTCCTGGTCAGAATCTGACCTTACCTTATGTAGCCCACGGCAGTCCAGCAAGGCTGTTAGCTTGTGTAGACTGAACTCTGTTGAGTTTAATAGTCGTTGGATTCCCAAAAGGTCTCTCTGTACAACAAGGTATAAAAGGGGAGAAGATGATACACACATTTCCACAGTCTAGTGTGAAAGTCTGTTAGCCAGCTGCGTACCTCAGCAGTGGGAAAGACCCGCACAGAGAACTGCAGCAAGCCTTGAATCTGGATTTGCATGGTAGTCAGGGAGCGCTGGCAAGTTGTCAAAGACTGGGAAAACATAATCACTCCAGCATCACACACATAGATATCCATCTCAAACAATAAGAGGATCTTAATAAGGAGGGTATTTTTTAAGAGCAGCATGTCAACAAGTAATTTGGTGTTAAGTAAGGCTTTATCATGTGCTTAACAGAGGACACATTTGTTTCCAGACAGATTATCTTTTGCCACCAACCGTCTCACCCACCACTCTCCCACCTCCCATTAGCACCACCAACCCACAGCACAAACAAAAGAGTAATATTTATACCAACTAGGCCATCAGAGAAAGGATCATCCTTACCTACTTAACAAGCATCAGTTTAATCCATAAATGGGTACGATGATAACCAAGCATGTAATGCATGTAATAACTACTGGTCATGTATTTATCCTCCACAAAAATCAGTGAATAGATGTCACACAGATGCAGAATCACTCATGCAAAAGAAATCCTCAGACTATACAAATAATACAACACATAAGAAGAAGCACTAAATTCTCTGAAATGTTGCCAGGAAAGTGTGTGACAGGAAAATGGATATAACTTGAATCTGGGCATCAGATTCACAAATAAAGCAAAAGAAAACACACAGAGAGCCAAACATGGATTGATGTTTATTAGACGAGGCTATATGTCTAAGTGAGTTCTGAATAGCAGGAGTTAAGTGCCAAGATTGTGTTATTCAAACTGGTTTTATTGAGACTGTATGACAGCTGTCTTTCTGCAGTTTCTCTTCAGAAAACAATTTATCTGCATTTCAGGCACCAATAATTAGCTTGTTTGGAACATGCAAAAGGTTCTCAATGTTTCTTTGAAAAGGCATACAAACAGAAAATGATGATTTATATCTTTAATCTCAAAAATAAACCAACACAACTTGAGTGCTCTATGAAGAGCGGCTGGCTTAATGCAGGATGTCAGAAAATTGAATAAAAATGTTTCTAGCAGGAGTACCAGGGGGCAAAAACTTTGCACAGGGTATAAGATGCAGATAGTTTTTATACACCTATACAAAAAGAAGCATACTTTATCAAACTTTAGCATTTTGCATGATTAAATCAGAACTGAGGGCTCACTTTGCCCTCCAAAAAGATATAGATGCTTCGCATCTAATGGTAAATAAATGAATAATAAGAGTCTGCAGTGTGCTAACACAAAGCTAAGATTGGACTTTTAGTCAGTACCTGTTGAAACGGGTTTGGTAGATTCGGACTGCAAAACAAATAATAGTGTGCAACATCTAGAAGGTGAAAGAAATAGAAAGATTAGCATTTTGTTTAGACAGCCATTGACAGAGAGATGTTGTCAGTAGAAATCTGTCTGTGGACATTAATTACCTGCACTTAGAAAATCCTTGGTATGGTTGACAATAAACTTGTCTGGAGACACACAAAAGTCACTTATACCCTGTAGGAAAAAAAGGAAAAAAAACAACCTACTATTATATACACCAGGAAGCACATATAAAGTGCAAAAACTGTGTGGTATAGGAACAGACTTTAAACATTATTGACCGTGTAGAGCATGTCACGCTTTGCTGACCATGGGTGAAATCTACTAAATATTTCCACGCGTTTTAATTCTTCCCCAGAGAGCTGCTAATGTGCATGCATAAACAGTTAGGGGTCAAGATCATGCAATTGCTGTACACTTAGTACCCAGAACATAAAATAACCCACACAAAGCTATTATAAAAAAGCAAATATAACAAAAATAACCAGAATGCTTTGTCATGTGCATGGATAATTCACAGCTGGGGAAAAAAAGATACTCTTTAATTTTATTAAGTTAAAAGAGAACAAAGAATCTGTTATGGTGAAGGATCCAACATCAGTTTTATATCCTTTCTTATTTTATGACATCCCCAATCAAGAAAAGTCTTTCTAGAGCTTCTCAATGTAAATGATAACTCAAAAGACAATAGCCAATCAAAAGTTAAACAGTACAGTATGAAATTACAAATAAAAAGAAGAAAGAAAAACCTAGGTTTACACAAAAATCAGTTCTACTTCCTATTCTAGCCTTTCTACTTACCCAATTTTACTTTCAGATGTTCAACACACCTTTAACTCAACTGTGATCATGTGACTTTGTTTTCTACAAAAACCGTACGCACCATGCGAGGCACCGTTATCTCATTATACTAGCGGGGACATTTTGTTTATGCTAGGCCTCATCAAATATGTATAAATTTATGAATATTTTCTAGGACACAACCATCATCTACCTTCCTTTCAAAATGCACTGTGTTTTTGCACATGCAGGTTTTTTTCTCTCTTTTTTTTTTAAAATAATGATGTGCAGGTGCAATATGTTTTCTAGCTTGTTTTGCATGCTGTCCTACATTTCAGCTTCAATCATTCAAGACTGTTCTTTGATAAACAACTGTGACTAGCTTTCCTATAACAAGAGCTAGTCACAGATTGCATTGAGAGTACCTCAACTTAAGACAAAACAGAGTTGGAGGGAGAGCTGCATGCAAGAACAACAAGCGTTAAGCCTGAAAGGTCAGAAGTTTTACTGCAGAGTCCTTTTTCAACTATAATGAGGGGAGCAAAGCAACAGACGCTGTCCAGGATTTTGCACATTTGGCTTTACATCTGCAGAGAAGCTCACCGAGAACCACAGATGTCTGTGAATCGCACACATGTAGTTAATTTCAGGGTAAAATATGCTATCTTCCCCGCTCTGTTTCACCCTCTCTTTTACTGCCTCACTTAAAACAGCTGTCCAGATGTCAGATCCAGCAGGATAATCCACAGATGTTTGGTTTCTCGGCGTGGGGGATGGAGGAATGCTGGAACAAACGGGTTATTATTATTTTTTTGTACCCCAGACACTGTCCCTAATACGAGCACCATTAAACACACCAAGTCCAGATGCTCTGAACACATGGTGTACAACCAGGAAGAGAGAACAATCTTTCAGAAATAAGGGGAGCCTGAAAGATAAAATGAAACTTTGGACGATCACAAGAGATTCTGAAGAAAGCAGAGGTAGCAATTAAAGGAACAAAAGTTCTTGGTTTACAGGAAGGCTAAGGGATGATGGACCTAAAAGACTAAGGATGTGTAATCAGCTTTACTGCCTGGGTGACCTTGGAAAGCGAGCCATTGTAATCTAGACAAACAGACACAGACACTTTTTAAGCTGCTAAGATGTTCATGTATTGTCCAGGTTTACTGGCAGGCACTCGTTTGGGGTTTTATTTAGAACCCCAACAGTCTAATTTCAATATTTCTAATCAAAGTGTACTTCAGAAGTAGCAGAAGTATAGTTTTCTTACCACAGCTGTAGCAGTGTCAACTCCCAGTGAGGCCCAGCTCAGAATCAGAGACAGTATAACAAAACCAATGATCCTAGTGGAAAACAGTACATGGGAGTGAGGGTGACAGATTAAGCGATATAGGGAGAATCACATAAATCACAGAATCAGATGAATCAGTTTTCCTTTGTGCCACTGATATTCAGCCCCATGTTTTTACCCTGTTAATTTAATTAAATCTTTCCAGTTTCTCTGCTTCTGTTTTGGGACTTGTTCTCCTTCTGCCTGGAGACAGAGGCTCAGCTCACATGGTGCATTGTAAGTAATACAAATATAAATGAACTTGTAATTCTTTGCATTCTTATCTTGATATCCCTATATTTTTTTTAAAAAATACAAGCTTTAGCAAAAAGAAGATTAAAAAAATAAAACTAAGTAATATGAAATTTAATAACTGCTCAGTAGAACACTTAATGCCAAAACAAAGGATAATACCACTTGAGATTTGTTTCTTTGGTCATTCGTGCATTCCTGCTGCATTCCAGCACTTTTATTCCCTGTATTTTCTATCAATCATGTTACATAAGCTGCCAATCACTACAAGGTGTCACAGTCAACCAAAAGCTCCCGCAACCTTTGCTTTCCCTGACCCTTCTTTTATCTGATTCCTTTTGTTGAAAAAGAGTGACAAGTTCAACAAAGTCAAGTAAACACTGTGGAAGAGCTCACAAGTACGAGTTTTACAAGAGACCACTGGCATAAGCTTGAAAAAAAAAAAAAGAGGCTATGAACATGAAGTGGATGAAACAATAAAAAGGAAGAGGATGCTTCCCCCTCCCCCCGATGAATATTAAAAAAAAAATAAAAAATAAAAAATAAAAAATAAAAAGGCAGAAGAGGGCTTTGCTTCTCAACTCACTCCACGGACCACCTTGAAAGCACCAATAAAGTAGACTGAGAGCACTTAATAATTAGTTAAGGGAGCAGATTCATCCTACTCAGCCGATCAATAGGCATTAGTGAAACCCATCAGAGAGGGATGTGAAGAGTGAGCCTGAGCATCATCTGCTAACACTGACACGCAGGTTGCAATAAATTGGGCAAATGGGAAGGGAAGTCTGAATTGTGGGTATGCTGGTCAGACATCAGTGTTGGTTCAAAATACCTGTGGCAATTCACTAAATCAAATGTTCAACTCTTCTTTCAGAGGTTTGCATTTTACTTCACTTGGTTTAATGTGTGTGTGTGTGTGTCTGTGTCACAGAGGTGGCCTTCACCTGCATGTAGAAATAAGGCAATTCACTGAGGAGAGGAGTAAGGCCCAGTGCCTTTGTAAGTGCTATTTGAAGATGTAATGCTATCATTTTTGTTGTTAATGGAGTGACCTATACGGTGCCAGAGAAGCTGACTGGTGCCCTGTCTGTCTGAAGTCTGTGAGCAAAGGCTGATGAAAACAAAGATGTATTGCGAGGTGGGTGAAAAAAAGAGAAGAAAAGAACTCACACAAAAGATGTACAGTACAGAGAATACCTTCACAGAAACAGTCAGGGTACCTACATGATCAGCAGATACTGAGAATGCTTGGCCATACCCAAGCACATGGCCAAGCAGATAACCAGATCCAGGATCAGTAGCAGCAAATAAATCAGCCATCTACAAGACATGAAAAATAAGCATTTTATTTACAGACGGCATATTTCATGCAAATTTACAAGCACCAGGAAGTACTGGCTGAACATATGTCTGCAACAGTATTCGTGAGAGCTTTGTGTAGTTTATCAGCATTCATGTCGCATAGTTACAGCCCATCTGTTTCAGGTAATTTCCGGCTTGTTGGTTTAATAATTCAACACCAGAAATCTATATACATTAATTTTTAATTTTCCTTTGAAAATGTCCTTCACAGGAATAGAATAGCCAATGTTTGTGTGTGCGTTTGTGTGGTCTGACCAGCCAAACACAGAAAAATGACTATGACTATTTGTTAGCTCCACAATTCCAGCATACTGGGAAAAAAAATCTATAATTTCCAAGAATTAGACATTATGGTCTTTTAGCGGCATTGTGTTGAACATGATTACTCTTAAAACGGCCATTAGAAATACAATGACAAGATCCTCAAGGCAATATACTCTCCCAGCCCTTTCTACAGTTTGACTTATGACCAACCATAATTAGTAGGGTTTCTAGTTCAAGTAAGTGTTGGGATATTTCAGTCTGAAAGTCAACGAGTTCACAAAACCGTCACTTTGATTATAACTGTGAATATTTTGTCTTTTTGTTGTCTTGAATAATGACATTTGCCGTTTGCACTGGCAAAACAGGAGTCCAAGCTCACAATCCAATAGCTGCATGACACTCGATTATGACCCAGAAGATTGGTGTCAAGTATCTGCAGTCTAAAAGAAGATGTGGCAACAGGACACAAAGAATGAGTATTGGAGTATGGATGCATGCAATTAATGGAAGGGATATTATGTCTCTACCGGTGGTACAATGGCAGCTATGTTTGAACTTTTTCAAATGTCATGAATAACAGACATCAATACTGTAGCTGATATAAAGGAGTAGATGAAAATACAGAAACATGTACATCCCATTCAAAGGGAATTCCATAACCTATACACATATTTAACAAAAAAGAATAATTATCTTATCTTATCACTCAAGTTAAAATAGATGAAAGAGTTATTAAGGTGTTCAAACACATAGAATGACGTTTTTATATAAGACAGTTATTACAGAGGAGTTCAACTGCATCAAAATCTTTAGTATGTGGCACAAACACCCAAATCCTCTGTAAACAAACTGAATATAGAAATGCATCCGATGCTGTCTAAAACTACCTACTCTGTACATATCTATGGGCTAGGTGACTCAAACAGCGTTCCACAGAGACGGAGAAATGAGCCTGAATAAATGGTGCTCTTAACTACCTTGGTGCACTCGGCTACATATGCAGGAGGAATGCATATATTCACAACTTTAGGGAAAGTGATTTAATTTAACTGTGTATACTGAAGCACTTGTAAGAAATGTTTGCAATAAAATACCTCCATAATGTACTTTTTTTTTTTTACCTTCATCAGCATAAGTAGTATAATCTTTCATTTTTTTCACCTTTCATCCAGCATTTACTGGCTGGTGTATTGGAAAACATGTTGGACCATTAACATAAACAACTAAACAACCTACTTCTGGCATGCAAGCTGGGAGAAAAGTGGTCTGAGTATTTCAAATAACCACTCAATATAACAAAAGATATGCATGAGAGCATCTCTGAACACACAACATGGTGTGGTCTTCTGCAACAGCAAGTCCACAATGAAAGGCAGGAACTGAGTTTATAATTTGCATAAGCTCACTAAAATTGGACAGATTATTGGAGTTGCTACCTGACTGGATGAGTCTTGATTTCTGCTATAACATTTGGATGATAGGGTCAGAAGTTGATGTTGGTAGTAAGAAAACATGGAGTCATCCTGTTCTATATCAACAATTTAGGTTGGTTCTAATAGTTTGTGGCATATTTTCTTGCCATACTTTCAGCTCCACAGTCAGGGCGGTCTGAGTATTTCAAATAACTACTCATTATACCACAGATATGCAGAAGAGTATCTCTGAACATACTGAACACAGTTGCATTAGCTCAATAAAATTGTGAATGTTGCAATTTTACTGCAACATTCACATGGCAGGGTCAAGATTTTATGTAAATAATAAAGCATATCAATGGGATGGCTACAGGTTGAAGACATGAAGCTATTCTGTATCTATAGTTATGGGAAAGAAAAGCAAGTCACCAGGTCTCAGTCCAATAAAGCACCTCTGGAACTCTTGTGGAACCGGAGATTCACATCGTGGATGTGCAACAAAATCTCTGAGGAATGTTTCCAGCACCTTACTGATTATATGATACAAATAATTAAGGCAGTTCTGAAGGCAAAAGGGTGTCAACCTGGTACTAGTAAGGTGTAATGAAGCAGCTGGTGAGCGTATTCTATCAGCTGAACCTAAAAACAGCACTTTAGTTAACATCTAAGATATTGTATGATCCCCCACACTGACACAAGATAAACCCTAGCTCCTGAGTGGCATTAGGCAAGTGTGACTCAGGAGCCTCTCGTGTCACTAATAAATGAATTCCTACAGCTGAACCTACCACATCACCCTGAAGGAACATATTTTCATCGATTCAAATCTACGCTTAAAATAAAGTGGGCAACAGGCTTGCTGGAAACCTTAGTGCACAGCATGATCTGTCTTTAAAGTCTTATGCACTTAAATATAAAAAGAATCAACAGAAGATCATAAGAATTGATTCACAGTTTGATACAGCAGCATTTTAAGCTTTCTAAATTAGCCTCCACTAACAACTGAATATTTTTTTATTCATTTGGAATAATTTATTACTGATTGAGTTTAATATTTTTTTCTCTGTTTTCTGATTTGATTCTTTTTATCCCTCTTAACATTTTGAAATGAACACATTTCTTAAAAAGAAAACAGCATCAGTATTATAACTGGAATGAATGTGAGCACAAGTCTGCAGGTAAGGAGCTCATTAACAGCGTAATAGTCACTCTGCCACGTATAACGTTTTATGAGAGCAATTCATATTAGAGTTGAACCCGCACAGTGGGGGGAAAAGCTCAATTTCAGCTTTCATTTATTTAGCAATTAGGAAAAATAGCTTTTCCGGTCTGTGTTCCGGATGGGAGATCAATAAAATCCCATCTGCTGTGCCTGTTCTGGATCACTTACAGTCCCATTCTGAGCAGTGCATTTACTTCATTCACATGCAGATAAAAAAAAAAGAAAAAAAAGAAAAAGAAAAGTGCACTACCCAGGGGATGTATTAAGGCACCACCTACCTGTAATACTCAATGAAGGCTGTCTGGTCTGCAATGGCTGCCAAGTCGAAATTGGTTTTGTTGATGTCTGGAAGAACCGTCAGCTCACGGATGACATTGTTGACCATCAGCTGCATAAAACGTAAAGCTTGGAGGTAGTCAGGCCTCGTAGAAAAGATCTCATCCAGGCGTTCCAGGTGCTGTTTGAGTGCAGTTTCCACATTGCCCAGTGAGCCTGCAACCTAAAAAACAAAAAGCAAAGAGAAATAAAAAACATAAAAGAATGAATAGAAGACCACGAGGACAAAATAAAAAGGCAAAGGGTGTCAAAAGAAGTAAAAGAGAAAATAGGGTCAGAATGAAACAGGAATATAAACTCATAAACAAATATTCTTTTTAAAAGCTGATTGAAAATATAGAGAAAGGTGAAAGAAACAAAGAAGCACTCACTCGAGAAAAGATTAACTTTTCTCCTCAACCATGTGTTTTATTCAGATAAACAATGTTAGAGTAGAATACTGATAAGAAAACCGGGGAGACCTGTTATCACACAGGTCTTTGATAGTGAGAACAGAGTGGGTGGAAGCATGGTAGAAAAGAGCAAATACATTTTTCTTTTTTTATTTGAACAAGAAAAAAACGAAAAAAGAAATAAAAAAATGTGACACAGCAAATGCTTCTACTTTCACAGCAGCAACAGAACTAGAAACAAGTAGATTTAAACACTAATGGGAAACAGAGTTAAAACCACAATATCTTGACCTCATTATATGTATTATTCTCTTTTAAAGTGATATTAGTAACTAGAGATGGCACAATACCACTTTTTTATGTCCGATACCGATATCATAAATTTGGATATCTGCCGATACCGATATGAATCCGATATATAGATAGCTATATCTATATATATAGTGTGTTTTTTAATCAATAAAACTGTTTTTTTAATATCTTGCTGCTTTTTGTATAAGTTCATACTCAAGTTAAAAAACAAACAAACACTAAAGCTATTCTGTTATACCTGTATGCAAAAAATACACTGCACCCAAAATATTTCATAGTTTAGCAATACTGATCAATCTAATAAACTTAAACCTACTCCATCCTCCCAATTCTGGTATCTTAAAGAGTAAGCAACCTAACTAATAGGGTTGCAAACTCCCAGCAAAAAATTTTTTTAAAAAAATTTTAAAAAAAGGAACCACCCACCCTCCACCTCATGATGCTTAATCGAAGTAATCAACTTTAATTTGATGCAGTGTGAAAAAAAATGCACAGAAATCAATTATTTTTCAAGAATAATTAAATAGATTCAACAGCTTTCTTCAACAGAACTGCAGACTGCACAGATCGTACCTTCCCAGAGGAAAAAGTAGTATAGCTTACTAGGGTATATTAGACTTAATAGTTACTATATACAGTAATGGACTTTTATACATTTTACATCAGATTAAAACTTTGGGTGTGAGATTCAGATAATTATTTATTAAAAGCTAGACATTTTAAATGAGAATAAGAAAGAAAAGTATGTCTTTGTGCCCCCTTTTCCCTGTTAATGCCCTATCGGCCCCCTGGCTAAACTTTGCTAGATCCACCCCTGCACAGTTACCAGCCGTCAGCTACTTAGAAAAGGATCCTGGTGTAGAAAGTAATATTAAATAAATTCTAACAGCAGCTTATCAAGCTTAAACGTGCTGCTGTTGTTCAGTCGCTGGTTTCCTCTTTCTGGCGCGAAGTGGGCCAAAAACAAACAAGAGAGAGGGACTCGTGACAGAAAAGCCAATAGGCTGATCATTGATCAGTTTCATGATTGAAGTAGCAGCAGGAGAGGGAGAGAAGAGGCAGTCGCTCCATATGTCGATTGTTAAGTTTAACGCGGGAATGCTTTACAAACATTCAGAGATGAACTTACACACTTGCTTTACTTCTCTCTGGGATAACTTCCTCAGAGATGAAATGCCGGATTGGTAGCGAGGCTACAAATACACACAGCCGCTCGATCACGTGACAAATACTGCTCCGACGTGCTACGGTTATGAGCCGAGTTACACCATGTAGCAAGTTTTGTGAGGTGCTTTTTTGATATTTAATGGATCGGATTACATTTTTTATTTCTCTCTGATATCCGATCAGTAATTTACGTCAGTATCGGACCGATACCGATACGTAATATCAGATCGGTCCATCTCTATTAGTAACACAATCTGCTCTGCAAATGTGAATGGAAGGGTAATCCTACTGTTGAAAGTGAAAATATAACACCAAAGCAAGCACATCGCATTGTTTTTAGATCATCTCATCTCAGGTCATCTCAGTCTGGTTTCCTGTCAGACAGTGAGTTCACTGTACTCAAATGGCCTGTGCAGTCACCAGAACTCAATCCAATAAAGCAACTCTGGGATGTGTGGAATGGGAGATTCACAACATGGATGTGCAGCTGACAAATCTGCAGCAACCATGCGATCATGTCAGTGTCTGGTGAGTGCATTGTGGATACTGCGGTAGTTAAAATTTGGCACGTTTCACTGATTTCACTGACCTGCATGAAAGGCAGATACTTTTTGAAAGCAATAAATACGAACATATTTCATATCTCGTCTTTCTAAAACTGGAATTTGGTTGGAATTTGCAATGTGTGGCCTTCTATTTTTACTGATACTTTTACACAGCGATGGAAGGGGAAAGAAATTGGCCAGATTGAGATTATCATCAGTCGGATAAACAACAGGGAGCAACATGTTCCTATCGGTTTAACTTTTGCACAAAGACTGGACACTGGGTAAAACAGCCTAACATCTGTTATATTACAACCTGGGTTGTGTCCAACTGTATCTAGCTCTAAGCAGGGACTCTATGCCAATCTATGTTGCTAATAATGGTGAATTATTTTCAAACCGTTTAAAAGAATATCGGTGGATCTGTGTATCTTTAGATTGAGGCAAATTTGCGATTTCCAGTCTTTGTGCTAACCTAAGCTGCACTATTTATCTGTTTAAGGAAAAACCTTCAACAATGATTAAAAAACAAGCTTGATTTTTGTCAAAAAAATTGTGTACTTTTAGATTAGAAAATCTCTTAGAGATCTCCAAAGCTCAGTTTAGTTTGACACCCCCACCAAAATGACTTTGCTAGAGCACTTAACGTTACAGTGAGTAGGAGGCCCTACTAATTCTGAACAGATGCTACTTTCTGTATTCTAATCTGTGACAGTATGCAGCAGCTCTGCTTTTGTTATCTATTATCTTTCCTCCATTATAACCACGGCTTCTTCAACACATTCAAGAATTCTGAGGAAGCCTGTGTATTCTCACACTATGAAAACTCACCACAAAGATAAACACGTATCTACTTCTCCTTGACACTTCAACTTTTCAAACACTTCTGATTAAATTTTACTGAGCTGAAGTGCCTGATGGTTTGAGTAAGACCTTAGAAAGTTGATCCATGTAGAGATGCACCAAAGATAAAGCCCCATTTTCCAATCCAGCTATCCCAAGGGGTGGAGCGTACGATTGCCAGTAAAGTGTTCTCACTCCCACCTCTATGTTCATCATCCCTCACAGCTCCTGCCACAACGCCTCAAATCTTATCTGCAAGCCTGTCTGCCTGCGTGTGAGAAATTGGATCAATCAGCTAGCTGCTCTGGGTGATCCACATTTCCCTAATCTCGACTGTCCTGTCTTTCTTTAAAATGGATTAAAGCTCGCTTTTACTGAAAGCGGGTCACAAGGAGGAGTCTCCATTTTGGACATGGCTGTTAAATGAGACCGATTTGGGGCTCAGAGCAGCTCTGCTCAAAAGCCCAATTTAACATGCAACCGAATTGTTCTGCTTAATGCCTTCAGTGATTTCTATATAAGATTAACTGTATTAGGTGTGACAATAAAACAAAATATAGCACTTTAAAGTGAAGGGAGGTTATACATTGAGAAATAAGACCCTGAGGAGAGACATTTAAAGGGAACTGATGTATGGTGCAGGAAGCCGCAATCATTTTGTTCCAAGAATCACAAGCCAGCTTTCACTTTCAAAAGAAGAAGAATTATATGTAAGAGAGTTACACTGCTGTATATTGGAGGCACACATTTTTATCGAGTATGGCTCCCATGTTTTCTCATCCATAATTTTGCGGAAGCACTGAAGAGCCCTTAATATTGCAACCTGAACACTGAATATAAGGATGAAATATAGATTGCTGTGAACATTCAAAGCCTCAATAGCAAAGGGAAAATTGTCTTCCTTATCAAATATTTCCTTCTATGATGCATGATAATCCCTCGCAGAGTGTAAGAGTGCATATTTTGTGATTAGAAGAGCCTCACAAAGCAATCAGTAGAGCCAAACAGCTCCTACTGTAAATCTCAACCCTCACTGGAGCCCCGGGGAAGTAGAGATTGGTTGTTCTCGTTCCCATTTACTTTACAGATATGATATTAACTCAGAATGTGAAATGCAAAAAAGAAAAGGAAAATAGTCTTTATATTAAAGCGAATTACTGAAATAATTAACTTTAATCCAATAAAATGTCAATGAAAGGTTAAAAACACAACCAAACACAAGTTAAAGCACCTTTAGATTTGCAGGAGTACCCGTCAGTAAGCTCATCAGCTCTGTAAGTAGAGTACACTGCATCAAACTATAATTTTACAGAGAATGCTTTTGTATCCCCAGGGGAACATCTAAGCTTCTCATGCAGCCATAGTATACAGTACATGCTCTAGGATCAAATCAATACCAAGATACCTCAGAGAGCATCAGTAGCAAGGATGCAGAATCACCAAAGCCGAATCCCATTTTCTTCCCACAGCACAAAACCACTACATCCTTTTCCAGGTTATTTGCTGTACCAAGCTCAAAATAATATAGTACAACACAAGGGCCCAGAAATATATACAGCCTATTATGAAGGCCATAATGTTTTAGTTTGTGTGTGAAACTGCTTTAGAGAGGTGTCGATCCAACCTCATTTTTGAGGCTACAGTTTGTGATGCTGCTGAATATTGCATGATAAAGAGAAATGTTTGTGGTGATAAATGTTGTCAGGCACATTTATATCAATGAAGGATTAAACTAACAGAAGTTTCCCTATGACCATTGCACCAAATCAAGACCTTACTTTCTAACCAAAAATGAGGAAATATGCATCTTTTTATATTTAGCATGATCACTAATCTGTTTGTGTTCATACATTAATACAATATGCCTTCACATGAGTACTTTAAGAGCACGTGTGATACTGACACCACCATGTACACAAACACACACATATCGTGGAGATAGCGAGACTGAGCGTGATCGAAAGAGCAGAAGCTTAGCATCCATTAATGCACTGCAGATGGGAGTTAATCCTCTCCCTGCTCATTGTGATTATTGCTTCTTGCAAGGCCCTTTCCTGATGCCTTTGCACTCCTTCCTCTTCCTTTCCCACATCAACCCTAAGCCTCCCAAACAACTTCCTCGAATGCAGGTCAGGACTTGTACAGAAATAATCCCTATTTACAAATCCTGAGACAGCAGGCACCTCAATTCCTTTACTGTGACAAAAAGTGGATACAGACCCCCTGTGGGGTGGTGCTGCTGCATTGAGACAGATGCACGGCCCATTAAAGTGGAGGAGCTGCGGTGTTTATCAGCTGTAAAACAGGGCTTTATCGTTATGCTTCTGCCATTATCAGATTGTTGGTAATTGGCAGTAATATGTGAAGCATTTTCTCTGCCGAATTCTCTTTCGTATTTTTACACAACTCTGATACACACTTTGCCGGTTCATCCCACAATTACTCAGCTGTTATAAACAAAGCATTTGAGAACACAACACATTTGATTTTTATGATTCTACAATTGCAGAAATATAGAGCAGAGTTTGGCAGGGTTCTCTCACCAGATTGTTGATGTTACCCAGTGTGCGATTGGCATTGTAGAGTGAATAGTTCATCTGGTACACCCCATCGTTGGTTTCACTGTTCCCATAGAAACCCACTCCAACAGCAGAACTGGGGAAGACAGAAATTCATACAAAAATAAATCAATAAAAGAAAATATTGGTATGTATGGGGTCATTACAGTGGAACTAAGATGAATGTCATAAAAAAGAAAAAGAAAGGGGATGTAAGTTTTAAACAATGCTGCATGTGTTAATGTAATATTATCAAAGAGTATAATTTTTGCTTTGATTTGTTCTTTGCCCTCACTACATTATGTGCAGCAAAAAAAAATAAAAAAAAATAAAAAAAAAATAAAAAATCACAGCAGATTATAAAAGTACATTTTATATTCTTCCTTTCTTCAGTTTCCATCTGCTTTGCTTATTGTTATCTTTACCTTTTGCACTTTACCTGAAAATGACTTTTCAGTACAAGTAAAAGCTTTTCAACTAAATATACAGTACTGTGTAAAAGTTTTAAGCCCCTGCTTACATTTTGCTAGCAAAGCAGGAAATGGGTGCTGTGATTTATTGAAACGTGCAATCACAAATGGAAATACAGTATATAAGGGAAACAGACTTTCTTGTAATTTCTCTAAGCAGTCTTCAAGAACAGTTCTCCAGGCTTCTTGAAAGACATTTAAAGCTCTTCTTTGGATGTTGGCTGCATTTTGTTCCATTGTCTGTCAAGATGATCCGTCACTGCTTCGCTAATGTTGATGTCTGCATTCTGGGTAGGCCAGGCGTGCTTCTGCTGCATTGGGAGTGCGTTTAGGATTGTTGTCAATTGGATGCTTTCCAGACTGCATTGGGCGTTGGATCAACATGACGGTACTTTTCCGTGCTTGCAATTCCATCAGTTCTAAAAACATCCTCTACACCTCTGGCTGAAATGCAACTCTAAACCATGACAGAACCACCACCGCATTTTACATATGGCGGCACTCACTCCTGTACCCCTTCTCTGAGGTACAACATAAGTACTGATGACATAAATACTGACGAATTAAGAAAAAAAAAATTCTAATTTGGATTCATCCCTCAGCAAGGCCCAAGTCTTACTGAGCTGTAGATATGTTTTTCAGTCCTGCTACTTCTTGTGTCTTTCATTTGTTCAGTTACCTCGAACTTTTTAAAGACACATTACATGCTATGCCAAGTTTTTGACCAATAGCTCTTTGGGAATCAAGTTTTCTGTTATGTGTAGACACAGCACTAATTAATCCCATTAATTCATTGCAACATATTACAAGAAAGTATGGCTCCTTTGAAGCTATATATGTATAAATAAGACTGACTTGTACAATATAATGAAATGTTTTGTTCGATATTCAAGCAGGTATGTAAATGGAATATAAAATCCCTTTTTCTTACCTACATTTAGCCTTTTGAAACTACGCCTCAGCCCCTGTAATAGGGAGGATTAGTGTCCTAACCGACAAAGAAAATGCACCCCTACTGCTAACAGTCTACAGTTACATGAGCAGTGTTACAGTTCTCCAGTAGGTAATAGTAATCCGTGTATATAGACATGAGTAACATGTCCAAATACATTTTGGGGGTGCATGGGGGGGATAGAGTCATCAGTCACACCACAGAGAGCACAAGTGCAGAGCTGGACTCCTTTCTTATATCATACGCACGCACACACGCACACACAGGTAAATGCAGTCCTTGTTAACTCTCACAGTGACTCATCCTGAGAAGTTTTAACACAATCTGTGCTGCAAAATTACAAATCACATAAACAAACAGTCAGATAGGCATATGGCACGGCTAACAGCCTCCGCAGTGAGACAAAATTAAGTCAGAAGAAGTTAGTTAAACTTCTGTGACTTCTTATTTTATCTTACACTTTAATGCATCTTTTCAGGTTGTGCATGTGAAATAAATCATTACGTGCATGCGTGTCATTGAATGTTGTGAGTATCAAATAAAACAAGCAATTTAAAATAATGATCTTCACATGAACAAGTAATTTTGCCATTTCACATGAATGGCTGTCCTGTGTCGATCTTCCCTGGTCTTCAGAACTGCAAAAGTAAGTTAACCGACTGGTTTTTAGTCTTTGCCTAGGTTTTTTCTTTTTTATAGACTGTTCACAGACAAAAGCTCAGTAGGTGTCTAGCTTTCATTTACTGCAACTAAAACCAGAATGTGTTCTCACAAAAGCACAAAGAAGTGACAATGACAGAAAAAAAATATCTCCTCTGCACAAGGACAAAACTAACAAAAAAAAAAAAAAGAGAGTAATTTTGAACAGGAAATAGATATTTGAAGAACAGTAGCGTGGGGAGTTCTGACAGAAAAACCACACATTTAGGTCCATACATTTTTAGACAATGAGATTTCTCTTTGTCATTTTGCTCCTGTACTGTACACCACCACAGTACATCACCTGCTGGGGAGGAAACTGAAGGCCTCTCGTAACATCCTGAAAGACACTGCTTTGAAAGGCTGGTTATGCATTTCCAAATGAAATTAGATTTAGTTACGTCAGTGGACTGAAGAGCCTTTGCATGAAAAGAGCAAAAATAATTAACGTCATTAACTTCTTTCATTTCATTTGACATTGTTCTCCTAACTTAGTTCAGTACACTTTTGAAAAGGAGATTTAACATTTAAAAAGCTATTTGTACAATATAGTTAACATGTGTATGAAAAGAAAAGCTCAAAGCTTCACCTTTGTCTCACTTTCGCGTTTTGATCGAATGGCTGACTTTAAATGACTGAAGCAACAAAAACATCAGATTTCACTCAACTGTGAACAGACTTTTAGAGGGCACTGTTTCTTTTTGTGTTTGCCAGAATCCTGCTGCTGTTATATTGTAAGTAATAAAACCCACAGCTACTAAACTAGCTCCCTCTGGTTAGGACAGGGGGCACTGGGGACACAATGTGTAACAACCACAATCTGAAATGGTGTCGATGTTGTTTAGTGAATTACAACATTTTCAGCTGTTTTTTTCTTTTTTTAAATAAATAAATACATACAATAGAATGACCTTACTTCAGACTTTTCAAGACATCTGTGTTCCAGCTGATATGTGGTGGTCTGGACAATAAGCACTTCATTAACCCCGTGGCCATCCTAGTGTCACATCGCCCACAATAAAGGGGCGACTAATGACACAGTAATAAAACAGTAATGAGACAGGACATTATGGGGCACTGAATCCTCCAGGGAGGCATTTGTGTTTTGTGGTTGTGGAAAAAGGTTCTCTGCAGCAGTAGGTGTTTAATAGAAACCAACACACTAAGATATAAAACCACAGAGAATGTGCACACCAGGATATTTGGCTTTGTTCCTCGAGAACGGCTCACGTCACAGACCGTACAGCAACTAAACGCTGTACATTAGTATTCAAAGCTTAAGCTGAACAAATGGTTGGACTGGATGAACAAGTAATAACAGAACAATGCCTTGATTCTGGAGAGACCAGGACACTGCACCTATAATAAAGTGGATAACAGAGGCTAACAACGGAGGAAAGGGATTTTTGAATGTTAGATTTATTTTCTAACCATAATTTACCCAATTCATCCTCCTGGGGTCAGGAATAATCATCCGCAGAGGTTCAGCAGCTCTTAAATCCCTTTTTTCTATTTAGGTTCTACAGCACAACTGAAATCTAATTCATTGCGAATATCACGCCAAGTTAAAAGCTGGAAAATGAATAGGGTTCTCATGAAATATAAATAGCTCTTTCTTACATGACATGAAAGTACAATGAAGTCTCTATTTTATGTAATAAGCAACCCATGATATACAGCAGAGGACAAAAAAAAAAAGCTGGACAGTTAGTGCCTTTTTAAACAAGGGGTTTTTCTGTCTCACTGCGTGTCTGCCTTTGCTCTGAAATATGTAACAAACACGCTCTCAGATGAACTGATCTTGCCACGGCTGGAAAAGAATGACTGCACCATAAAACAAAAAATACGTCAAATAGAACATCTTCCCAATCTCTTATTTGCAAGTACAATTTGATGTAGAATAAGTAGAGTTCACTGAAAGTGCACTTTTACTCTGCTCAATCTAAAGTCATTTCAATATCATTTTTATTCATGGATATAATATTTAACTGGATGTCGTATGCAGCACTCCCTTTGTTAAAATGAATGCAATCCACTGTAACGAGCTTGTATACACCAGAGCTTCTTTGCTAACCCGTGTCATGCCCAGTCACTTAGTATTGCAGAACAACCGTGTGCGCTTTGGTAGTGGCTGGATATGAACAGAGAAAGTTAACAAAGTTAAAAAAAAACAAAACTGTCACAAGCTTAAGTGGATCTTTACATAAATTCAATCAAGCTTTTTAGAGAAGTCATTTGATTACTGCCAAAACATCTTTTTCCAAGTGTATTAAATCTTATGCAAAAAAGGGCAATTATATCAGGGACGGTGGCTCTTCTGGATGCTCCCTGCCTGTTAATGCTTGGCAGTACAACTGAAAACTAAATAAGAGCCAAATCCTTGGCTGCAAAAATCTGGTTAGGTAGAATATTTAACCGTACCAAGTTTTGAGGGGGTGTCAGCTGATGGATTTAACAGCCTGATCACTCGGCGATCAGCTGATTAGAGCACTGCTATGACGTCGTCACTCAAAAACTGAGCAGCTAAATCTGTTGTGTTTGTACACCACACATGGAAAAAGCTGAAACTTTGCAGCAAGCAGAATCAGTGGGGCTCTTGTTCCTGCAGCCTGCAATACTGTCAGTTTTATCCTAACCTCACAAATCAATAACATAATAAAAATGCATGAAGCTGCTGAAAGTAATTTAAAGCATATTAGAATGTGAGCATAACTTCCTTTACTATTAGCTACATATTCAACAATAGCAATGCAGTCGTTCTCAGTTAAGAGAAGACACTTTTATAGCGTCTCAGAACTAAAACACAGCTTTTATAATACAGATGTAGCGTGAAACACAATAGCACCGTATTTATCACTTTGACTCACCATATGATGAGACCTGTGATGACGGCAACCCAGGTGACACAGCAGGTATCAGGCCTTTTGGTGTCTTCATCGATGTCCCTGCGGCAGCAGCACAAGCACACCAAGTATACTGCCAGAACCAGCAGGCTCACCCCAAGACCAACTGCACCAACACATGCTAGAATTATCAAAGACTGACACAGAAGTGTGGAGAGGAGAAAAAAAGTGCCAGAAAAACAGAGATGCCATCTGTTAAAGTCATGATTAAGATGTGATTTCACCCTGAAAAATATGTCAAGAGCTTTTCAGCAGACTGCTTCTGCAAATATCAAAAGAGTCAAAGAGTATGTGTGGTCTGAGAATGTCAGGCTAGCTGACCCTCAACACCCGAAAGGTCGCCTGACAGCCCATCAGTATCAAACAACACTTGTGTGTAGAGATATTTCTAAGGTGGAGTTTAGCCATCTCACTTATATCATCAGGATTAACACTACTGATTGCTGCATGCAGCAAAGAGAGCTACAAAAACTGGGTAAATGCTGCTCCCAGATAACCTTGTAGTGCCGTAGCAAAATATGGACTGTGGCTCAGAGGAGAACAGAAATGATTCAAGGCTGTAGGGAGGATGTGTCATGTGACACAAAAGCCTTTCATTAAGTCTTGTGATTTCTGAGTGAACAAAATATTTGAAGCCGGAAGGACAGATAGAAAAGGGAAACCACTGATGGAGAAAAAGCACAAAACTTTGTTTTTTTTTAATTTTGTTCCCAGTTTCCAGGCACACTGTAGATGAATCAATGCATATAGCATCTTAGCATTGTCAGTCAATCTGTCTATACACCACCATCATAAAAACCCCTAAACATTTTAAAGTCTTTATATACTACACAATAGTACTGGGATTGACAAATATTAGCAGCCTTCTCTTAGTGTTAGAACAAAAGTATTAAGCCCAGAAAATCTCCAGCGTTCGTCACTGCTGAGAACATTTTGCAAGTTCAAAAGCATAACATCTGAACTCTTGGTTAGTTTAAAACAATCACAAGAAAAGCAAGACCTTGATTTTACTTGCAAATATTAAGTGCTGGAAGTTTGAATGCCCACAAGTTCACAATGTCTCTTTCCGGCTGACTAAGCGGAGCTATTCTATGACTACAATGTCTGTGACTAATTATTCCGTTTGGAGGCATTGACACTGTAACCGAATTTAAATGATATTGTTCTGCATATTCTACCAAGGTCCTTCATTGTTCAAACTCTGTTCCGAGCAAAGCTATTCTGAGCCCCATATTGCTTTTACTTTCTGCAAACAAGTAAGCTAGCATTTGATACATTTCATTTATAAACTAGGTTATCAGATATTCAACCTGACATAGAGCAACTTGAATCATAACAAAGAGGGCCAAAGAATTGCAGCACAATAAAAATTTTCTGTAGCTTGTTGATGCAAACTACTTTAAAGCCTTCATTTAAAAAAAATAAAATAAGTGACTCCAAAGCAAACCAAACACTCAACACTGTAACATTATTTAAACTAAATAGGCAGTACAATAACGGTGCCAGCTAAGCTGTTCCACCTTAGCTCGCTTCCTGGCTGAGCATTTAATCTGATAATGTCCTTCTTGTTTTTGAGGACACTGCTGGTGAGTCCTGTGTTGCTGTGTAGTCCTTGATGGTTGGCTGTCACTAGAACTCAGTTCAGGGCCCCCATAAGTATGATGCTGCTAGTTCCACTCATTCCTCTAATTTTCCACTCAATTGTTTTGTAATTAGACATTTAGGCACTTCAATTTCCACTTAATGCATTGCCACCATAAAGCAACAGATGCATTAGAGGGGGGAAAAGTGAGACAGAAAACAATTATGGTACGGTCATTCATCACAAGGTCATTGATCTTTTATCTTCCAAAAGGAGTGTTTGTATAAAGTAGGTGTAAGTGTGCCTGTCTAATTTAATTAAAAAAAAAAAAAACAGACAAGAAGCCTTTAAAATGCATTTGTAGCTGCTCTGAATTTTCCACTTTTCCCTAAAAAACAAAAAACTAAAACTAAACAAAAAAAGGTAGACCAGCGTGTCAACTGAACACTGGTAATTACTTTCAGGTTTCAAAGAAAAGACTCTGCAAGAGCTTTAGACTATCTATGATTTGTCAGTGTAATGTGACACTGCTGGGATTCAATGATGGACCTCAACAGAAGAACAGGGGATGTCTCTTGATGATGAATTTTCAACTCATAAACAACCCAGGGTCAAAGGAGGATGTAATACTAGTTTTGGAGTGCTTTCTGCATTTGTTTTAGAACACGGCACAGGAAATAAGTGGTGTAGGAAGCTTGTTTTTGTATGATAAACTAATATGTTAATAAATATTATTTTTAATTAGATCTGTAAAGAGTACTTTATGCCACAAAAGAAATTAGCCGACCACAAGGTTTTCATTTGCTGTCATAAATTAACTAATGCAACGTTCATTGTCTGGCTCATATGAACTCATCATGAATTATTTGAATTAAAATAAAATCTGTCAACCCATCCTCACTACAGTTGGTAGGAAAAACGCTGTCATCGCTCTCGTGGTGTTGCTTCTACTATTGTTTTCTCCATAATTTTTAAGAGGCATTTAGGAGTCCAAACATACAGCTGAGTAAATGTACAAATGAATTTGTGCTGGACCAGTAAGACAAAAATATAATATATAGAACCTGTCTTAATTCTGTATACACACAGAAAACAGACATACCAGAATACTGTTGTTTACTACATGAGCCAGCTTAGTTAATACAGGTCATGTGTCCTATCATGTGAGAACTGCAGGACGACGTGGGTTCTTAACGCTCCAATATCTGGATCAAACATTTGAGGGAGACACACTGGTGGCTCTCAGAGAGGGTCAATAGAAAAGCTACATGTAACGGAAGCAGACTGCCTAGTTTTTGTGTAACGGCATATCTAAATATGCCTACTACTGCTTTTGAAAGTCTCTGATGGACAACAGCCCTGATTTTCTAGTGAGATTATTTTGAAAATACGTGCGCCTCTATCCACAACTACAGTTACCAACCTGCTGATAGCTCGCCTCCTCCGGTTTGAAAGTGCTGTCGACCGTCTGGAAAAAGAAATTGAAGTGAGGGAAATTGTGCAGCCAGTAAGTCCACCATGGAGCAACATAATCAATCCTTGCAGTAGCCATTACTACTTCGTGGAAAAGTCAATCCGCCAAAACCACTGACGACGGGCTTCCTTCAGAGATGTTGGCACTCAAATATTCCTGGGTTTGATGAAAAGTAAAATAATGATAATAAAAAAAACTGAAAATAATAAATAAACTAACTAAATAAATAAAATATAAAAGATGTACTACCCATAGACTTCCGATCTGTGAAATTACCAAAGTCTCAAAGCTGAACTTTTCCTTTTGGCTGAATGTCACTATTTCCCACCTCGGCTCCCATAGTTGTGAATGAACCGCTGTCTTACAACTAGAAAAAAAAACCATATACACTGTGGGCCAAACATTTGCATCCCAGACAAGTGATCGTGTGACGACATAAACCTGCCTCCTTCAGAAGGCGTGACAGCTTACTAAGTCGAGTAGGAAAGGCCCACGCCCTTAACGCACAAAACTTGAGTATCCCGTTGACCTCCAGCACCGAGAAACGCACTGGGGAAGTTTTATGAACTAAGAGTGCCAAATATGTGTTTGATGAGACAGAAAGAACACGTGCATGTCTCAGGATGTTCAATTGTAATATTAATAGCCCGCAGTGCCCCCACCCTGTCTCTTTAGAAACACGGTTTTTAAAGATATATATATATATATATATATATATATTAAAAGCAGCTTCACAGAAGGAGGAAGCTCTGAATTCCATCGACCCTTAACTTGTGACTGCTGGTGAGGATACAGAGTTAGTCACTGCACTATTTATGACTTCTGCTGTTAATGTCTGACCTCTTGTGGACAATGAGGCGCACTGAGGTGAACGAAGTAACGAGCACGGTAATGAGCTGCTGCAGCCACTGCCACAGACTGTTGGCTTCAGGTTTTATTTACAGTGTGATAGTTTTTTTTTTTTTTTTTCTCCCCCTCAGTGGTGGGAACTGCATTTGCACCTCTATCTGGGAAAAATAGATATACATTTGCAGGGATTTGTTTTAAAGTGTGGTTGGGAACAGCTGCGGGCACTAACCATTTGAATAAACAAGCCTGATTTTGTACAAGGGGAAAAAAGAAAGGCATAGCATACCTCAATTTCTACTAAAACACAGAAATAATCAAATATCACAGAGGTAAGGCATCTCTAAGTGTCTCTTGAGAGCACGATTTGAAGATTGGGGATTAGGATCTTACATTGCTTACCAAGGTTTTTGAATTGGGATAAATGTGTTGAACATTATGTGTGATGTGTGTGGAAGACAGCAGATAAACAAAAATTAAGGAACGGCTAAAAACATTAATTGAATAATCCGATCAATATGCTTGAATTTTGAAATGCAGCACATGTAGACTATGATATTCCCTTAATTGCTTGTTTGTTTTTTTAAGTAAGCCTTTTTTTCCCCGATTGTGAATATTGCCAACACAACAGAACTGTGTGCAGTAGCATCACTTCATGGTTTAATGTTTAAAAGCCTTGTAAATTCACCCACATAAAATCCGCCTTTGGCAGATGAAAGGGAAGATTAAAATAAGTCAAATGCATTTTGCTCTGAGGAGCACTTGTTTTATCAGCATGGCGTACAGGGTGGTTTGCTTGCAAGCTAAACCATCTTGGTATCATATGGCCACTGCTGTAATTATCTGGATGCTTTGATGCACCTCCACGACCACAGTGCCTAGAGAGTGTGCTCAGAGTCTGAATGCTCCGAGTAGGTGACACTTGAAATGCACTGTATGAATATGAATTTTTGACTGTGCTCTGCATTTACAAATAGTAGGATTTGGTTCCAGGAAAGTCTCCAGTGATTGCCGTGCCAATCACTCTCAGTGTTTGAACCAACGGGAAAAGAATGAAATGCAAAAAAAAAAAAAAGCACCTCTGCCTTTGTCTCTGGCTACATATATGAAGCATCAGTGTTTGCAGTTCATTTATTCTTGTTATTCTGGTGCAGGCAAAATATGTCAGACCCACAAATGACATGTATGCCAGCGTGAAGTAATATATGTTATGAATGTATGTAGTCAGGCCAAGAAGCAACAAAGTCCTATTTTATGAAAAATGTTGCTTCAAATCAGCCAACTTTGTGATCGGAGTCTTATTAAAGTCAGCTCACCTAAAGATAGAGGTATTATGTGAGCGCAACTTTTTCAAATCACTGTGGAAAATACTGCATACATATTGCTGGGCTTTGATTTATGGATTTACTATACTGTATAAATGGAATAAATATGTGGGAAAAAAACACATAGCCAAGAAAATGGTTAAAATCCAACTGACAGCTAGTGAAGCTAAACCATTAGGTGGCAGCCCAGCACTTTTCTGCAGGGCTCAGGACCTCTTGGCTCCATGCTGTCCAGTCGTGACCTTTAGCTATACATTTTGAAGAAAATCTCAACTCATCACTGCACAGAGCTACTTGTGCATAATGCCGTCCACGAAGTTCTAATAACGGTCTAATATAGATCTAATTTTAATGAGGTGCAGTTTATAGATCAGATCTTTCGCTTTCTTGGGCCTTTCATCCGAAACAGTCTCTGGGGTCAGCAATTTGGGCACTGATGTAACAGGAAATACATATCAAAGAGAACTTTGAAGTCAAGTAACCGAGCAGTAAATGCAAAAAGTGTGAACGAATAAAGTTTTATTGTGAGTGACAACTCTGAAGGTCAGTAGTATTTCAATAACTCTATTGTAATGGTGTGCCAAGAGTAAAAGAAAAAAAAAGTCAAATAAATGAATAAATAAATAAGAATGAATAAGAGCGGATTTAAAAATTACGGCGCACTACATTCCTGCAGGTTATACTGTAGCCTTGACTTCTGTGGGCAGCAAAATTTCACCGGGAGCTCACTGGAACTGCCATGAGAATAATGTCACACCCTTGACTTGAATCACAGAAAAGTCCAATTGAACTTTCCTATGAACCTGCCTCTTCTAAAATCTTGATACTGAATTTTGTAGGGTAAGAAATGCATGAGATGTCTCAGTGCTCCCAGACACAGCTTGGCTGAATTCAGTGGTTTGCAGATTCTATATTCATGGGGGGAAAAATACTCTTCATAGCCCTTGTAGTTATATAGTTGTTGCCTCTTCCTCATCATGTGCTCAAGTGTCCTTAGTGAGCGCTGGATTTACGTCCTGATTGACTGTCTCCATAACAATCAAAGGGATGATTGGTTCATTTAAAAGTGTTTTGAAGAGCCTTGTGTCATGTCTCCTACTGTCTATACTACTGGGATCCTTCCAATCCTTTACAGTTACTGCTCAGTGGAATGTAGAAATATGTTGTACTGGACTTTTCCTCCTTCATGGTTATTGCTTTTTTTTGGATTTGTGACTCAAATCCCTTGCTCTATTTTGAGTGATTTATACATATGAATGAAGATTTATGCCTGTGAGCTCAATGTGCCAGTATTATCCAATCAAACTGGGCTGCTCACTGGCTCCTGAGATTGCATTAAAGTGTAATATCAATGCAGCAATCCCTGGGTTATTGCCACTTTGAAATACCCGGTGCCTCCGATACTGTAGCCACGTGTTATGATCAGGGGGGGGATCTGTCTATTTATGTGAGGTTTCATGGGAGATTGCTGTGGTAAATTAATCAGAAGTTGCCAGCCATGTTTAATTCATTTGATCAATGACTGGATGAAGCTGGGGGAAAAAAAAAGAAAAGTGTCAGTGCATTCAGGTGACCACAAAGAAGTAAGGCACACAGAATAACCAGACAAGGCCTAGAAATTTAATATTACTTATTTCCTGAAGTGTTCTCATCGGAGAAGACGCCGCTATCATTTTAATGCCTCACCTTAGGTTTCTTAAGTCTTCATAAACATAATTTATTATTCCAGCGGCTTGTAAAATTGTAGTTTATAATTTGATGATATTGAAGGCTATCCTGCAGAATGTTAGAAAATGGTGCTAAGAAAGAGAGGACATTAATTCTTGGGTAGTATTCCGGCTCTGCAAAGTGGTGTGCGGGAAATCACATTCCATAACTTTTTCTTATTGTTCCTTCACAATCTATTAATGAAGGATTTTGAGTTTATTTTGGATAAGAAGATTGCCTTGAATCCCAGTCTTTAAATTCTTCTGTTTAGTGTGCAAATACTATAAAGCCCCAAGGACCTGTAGTGTGCAAAACATTGAGAATAGTCTGCCTGAGAATCTATCCCCCTAGTGATTTACCGATGTTGACTGTCTATTCTAATCTGCTTGCTTTTTAAACTCTCTGTGTGGTTAAGCATTTAAAACGAGAAACTTCTTAGTCCTACATGAGACAGCAGCTTTGATGTCATGATCGCGCTATTATTTTATGCAGCGACCCAGTGCTATAAGGGCTATTTCATGCAGTAATGATTTTTGTGAGGAGAAAAACCTGAACTGACATTGGCACATTTTTCCTTTTTTTCCCCACTACCCTGTAGGAAAATGGCTTTCTTAGCCTGCAATTTATCCAATTACGGATTTACAGCAGTGCAAAGTCAACCATATGATACAGCCTAAGTCTATTTTTCAGCCTTTGGAGCAAATCCAATCATTCCAAATGGTTGCTGATGGTAATAATTGCAACAGCATCGCATTGATCGAGTGGGTCCACGGGGTGGAAACAAACAAAGCACACTAAGAAAAGGAGATGGTGTTTTTTTTTTGTGTGTGTGTATGGGGGGGGGGGGGGGGGGAGGTTTGTTATTATGGCCCTTGTAAAAAAAATAATACTGAGGCATTAAAAGATGGACTTTAGACTTTATCGGTTGCTGATAAAGAAAATGCACACACCAATGTCCCAACTTTATTTATTCAAGACTTGAACGTAAAGGTAAAGGGTTACTGCGCTTTCTAAAATCAGAAGGACTTATGGGAATGACACGGAAAATTTATAGATGATCCCTATGTAACAGCTAGGTACACGCATATCATAGTTCTTGGCTACTCTTTGTATCCTTATAGAACTTTATTAACGGTTTCAAACAACACCAATGATTAGTTTACAAAATGCTGAGTAATGAACTTCTAAGTAAGGATTCGATAAAGAACTAAACAAAAGGCACACAAGTCTAGTCAATGGCAGTACAATGACCAGCTAAACAGTTTACTCTAAAAAGACTGCTTAATGGAAACTAATTTGAAAAATCTTCCAGTCATCCTTTATAAAGTGTGTTATCCAGATCACTTCTAGACTGTTTCTGTATCTGTGTTTACTGTATGTTCCACAGCCCTGCCACAGATTGGCGATCTGTCCAGGGTGCAGCCTACCTCTAACCCTGTGACAGCTGGGGTGAGCTCCAGAGGCTTAATACTTAATTATATACATGCTGGTGCTGAGAGCAGTATTAGAAAAGATGATTGAGTCATTGTGACTGTTATTGCTCTGCTGCAGAACAGCTTGCGGCGAGGCTTTTGGTTTTGGTGGTGTCAAAACCAGCATTTATTTTGCCACCTACTTGATAGATGTACTCTACAGCACTTGCTGAGTTTATTGTTATTCTGGCTGTTAATTCATATCGCTGCGAAGAATAACAGATCTCTCTTGTCCGTGCTTATTTTGGCTAAAGGAATGTCACACTTGCACACGTAATTATTTCCATTAATCTCAGCTTCAGCATGTCTCGTCACCCTTGCGTCTCCTTTACCTTGTTCTCTATACCATACAGTCCCTTTTCAGTTAAGCTCAGGAGAAATATTTCAATTCAAAGTAATATGTGATAGCTTGCTCTGCTCGTATTCGTATCATAATTACATCTTAACTGTTGAGCTCCGGTCCCATAGTTTATGCTGCTGCACCTCTCAGCCACACTCACTGCACACCTTAAGCCTATATCCATGAACGGATGGTCATCTGCTTCTTATCGGTGCTACATAACATTTGGTGGAGAGAGATTATCTGCTCCAAGCCATGAATTTTTGAGAATTTAATATGCTTAAGTTAATAATTATCTGCTGCATAGCTGATGTGTCTCTGCCTGATGCTGCATATCAAGTGGCCCCAGTATTTAGATTTATCCATCTAAATTCATTACACACCACACGCTCCCTACTCCTTAGTTAACTCCTCTGGAGTTTTTTTGTATGGAAATTGTTTCTCAAAATGACTTCATAAGACGGCGATACACACGTGGGTCTGCTACCATTTTCACTCCTTACTTACTAAGACACTTTGTAAGTACTTTTGATTCATTTAAAAAGGTTTCTGAGGACACATCTCACACTTGTTGCCAAATTGCCATTTTAATGAAGGAAGTGCCATAAGATTTCTCAGAGCACTGTCCTTGTTGATGCTGATAATGAGCCATCTTCCAAGAAGGAACTGATCCAGCTTCATGCAAGGCTAACTTTAGAGGGCTATAACAGATAATCATATTCTCTTTCTGTCTGTGGCATCTTGTAGAGTTGGTTCTTATAAAATATTTTTAAGAATAGCAAATACTGTAGATATCCACTGAGATGGCCCCATTTTTCAGTAGGCAGTATTTAATAAGATGAGACTGTTCATGCTTACACTCGAATGCTAAACTTGGCAAGGATACAAATCATTTCAGTGGGACATGGGAATGCATTCCAAACAGCTGACAACCATTACACATAATGGCCCCTGCTAAGGGCAAGGTCTCAGATTCATTCTCATGTTAAGTGCCTTGTCTGACTGACTGATAAGGATGCATTAAAGAAGAGGTTGTGATACATGTGACAAATGTTACTGGCAAGCCAGTGAAGAGAAAGTGTTGTGGTGCAGGTGTGAATGAGGGCAGATGTCAGGTAGATGTAATGAAAAGAGTGGGGGAGGCAGCAGTGGTGTGCCT